>NC_052137.2:28941069-29250069 GCF_016086655.4 Lepeophtheirus salmonis | reverse complement strand
TGTAACATCACTCAGTTATTGAACGTACCCTTTTTGTCAGATGAAGTCAATGGCATAGTGTACACACCTTGTCTCCTCTATGATTTTATTTCTCTACAATCCAGCCATCTACCTACTAAAATAAATGAAAGATGATGATATTTATAATTATAAGTGACATGGAAACATGTTTAGTTTTTAAATAAAAATGTCAGTGCCATTGCTTGATTCTAAACTTATTTCTTTCCTAAGTCTACCTAGTCTAACTCATTGACATTCACTTTATAGTTGTTAGGGAAGATAATTAGTTATTATTACTCCATACAAGAGGTTACACATTTCCCAGGAAGTTGTGTTTGAGTAGTATACCGGGAAAAATAATAAATACTCTAAGTTTATATATTTTTTTTTATTTTAAGAAGAAATGATCAATTTTAAAGTAGTCTTACCCATATTTTTTGAATTTTTATTTTATCATTAAGTCCACAGTTATAATTTTAGAACCCGGAAGTCCGATCAGACCACCAATGAAAAAAACTTCAATACTAAGTTATGAACGAATTAACGTTGCTGGAGCTGGGATTGTGTAATTGTGAAATACAGAGCCCGAGCTAAAGTCTAAAATACAACCAATGCATTATTACAATAAATGTAATCTAAAAAAAACTAAAAAAAATGTAGTCCCACCAGTCCCGTCCTATGATTGGTCGTCATCGGTCTTTTATGGCAATTACAACCACTGAAATGACATAGTTACTAACTACGTCATTTCAGTTTTTGAAGTTTCATCATAACCTCTTTTAAAGAGACAAGATACCTGAAGTTTGAAGTAGGAACGGTATGGCTGGAAATTATTACAAATGTTCTACAAACTCTACTATTCTTCAATCGCAGCTACGAGTGAAGAAAATAAAACCATAGCTTGGACTGAAGGACCGGTCCACGGTCCTTAGAACTGTTGTATGGTAAAAAGATCGGACAGACAAATTAAAAGACTGAGGGGGGCGGGGGGAATTCTGATTAGCAGATCCGTTCTAGAACCGATCCAACACTACTCACCATTAATTTGCTAATAATTACTACTGCTAAAAAAAATAGTGGGGAGTGAGCCCTTATGATTAGAGCCATCAATCTAATGTCTGATGATGAACATAGACGAAACTAATTTGATTTGCTGGTAGGGTAAAAAGATAAATCGAAAATTAACATGGACACTCTGACAATTTGAATAATGTTTGGAAGAAGAGCAGCTTAGCTGTCATGCTGTTTCTTTAAAATAGCTTAAACAGGTACGAAGGATATAAATACAAAACCTTAACTTTGTATCTAGCAAGGACATTTAATTAGGAATTATACTGATGTCAATTCTCATTTATTCTACGAGTCCACTCCCCAATAAATACTTAATTACTTCATAATAGGGGTTTCTCATGTCTCCAGAAATTTTGATTGAGTTGGATCCGACTAAATATATGAGCAGCCTGTTAATTAATAATAAATACTGTGTAATGAAAGTAATTATTTATATATTTTTAAGAAGAAATAATTGATTTTAAGCTAGTTTTATCAAAATTTAATAGAAATACAAGGTTAGACCATCATGTAATCGGGCTTGCTTGAATATTCAATTTGAGGTATCGTACCGACTGCTAGGCAAGACAGACAAATTTTGACGTCATGGAGTATAACAGCAGTACTCTAACTATATCAGTCAAGAAAGGCGATATATAGCTACCCTTGGTAACAGTTATACTCTTTGACGTCACTATTAAACAGCGTGGTGGAAGTCAAACATTTGTCGGAAGAGTGTGAGGGTATAACTTTGTATTTCTATTAACCTTCGTTCTTACCCAAATATTCTTAGTTATCATTTTTGCCATTTGTGTCAATAGTATGCAGTTTGTATTTTAAATTGTAGCTCGCAAGTCCGATCAGACCGTAACACAAAAACTTAACAAAAAACATTTTGAACTGGGAGCTGCATAATTGTGAAAAAAGAGAGCCCAACCTACGGTTGTCAGAACGTTTCATTAGCTACAGGCAGCTGTGACAATGGGGATGGGGAAAAGGAAATACTTAAAGCTGGAATAACTCCAATCATCTCTCTGTAAGAATAAAATAGTAACTATAACAGGTTTGGATAATAAAAATACCCCTTTTCATGTTGCAAATACAAAAAGATTCTCCCCCTTTCATAATATATTTTTTTTCATCACTCATGATGAAGGATCAGGAGGAAATCAAATATTTTAAGAGGTGGAAAGATGCAAACACTCTGACGGAAGGGGAGATGGTTATAAATTGATATGACACCAAATCAAATATTCAATTAATTTATTTATACAGAACTCATAATAAATGCATAAAAAATGGATGATACACACAATAAATCGAGGAAGAATTATTATCAAATTATGTTATATACCTACTATGTCACCGTATTTCAAAATAAGAGGTAGGTTTAAAAAAACTGAAGCAACGTCTCAATCACATTTTTGATATCTGCATGCCCATAGGTATCTCAAAATGCAAATTTAAAAATCAGGGATCCATTTCTGCCCGAGATATGGGCTTGGACTTTTTGGGCAGCGTTAGTGGAATTAAAAAACTAATATAGCTGTAAAAAACTACCTTTTCAATAGAATTTAGCTTTATATATGGGTAGTAAAACCATTTCAACTAGAAAATAAAGATTTTTTTGACCCATTTGGACCCACAAAGTGCCCAATTTGGTTAAGATTTTACGAAGTTATGACCAATCAAAAAAAGTTGAATTATTTATCAAATAATGGGAGCAAAAGGGCACGCAGATCTTTGTTGGATTAACAAGTATGATGTAGTATTATTCATAGCCAATCAGAATCATTCTTGAGTTATTGCTTACATGTTTGGTAACGACATATAGATAAAATGTTGATTACTCTGCCATTGATCCCTCCATCTCTATCTTAATTCGGACAAAGCAACAAGGTGATCTATTCTGTCAATTATAATTCGAATAAAAATAAGTTAAGTTTAAGGAAGTACTTTTTAATAGTTCATTATTATTAATTTAAAGAATGTATTTATTCTTATAAAAGAAATGCCTTACTTCAAGAGGAGTCACACGAGGAGAACAGGCAAAAACCTTGCCTTCCTTGCCTTAAAAAGGGTCTCATTCCTCCGGATACCTTATGATTTGAAGAAAATAGTAGCAGAAAAAGTATACTATGACTTCAATGACGATGCAGGATTCTTACCATGAACTTTGTGTAACAATTGTTACACAGTCTTGAGATCTGAAAACTATGATAAGCCAAGACAGCTTCCAGGTATAATAGTTGTTTCTTGAGTAGCTCTCAAGCTCCCCACCAGAACTACATCTATTTTTGAGTAATTTCAATAGAATTTTTGATACCTTCAATGATACACTTACTGGCCACAAGGCATTTCAATGGTCCTTCGAAAATGGAATAGTTTGGGAAGGCTATCACGGAGGCCAACTAGGTGCTTCGGCAAGCCTTGCCTTAAAATTATAGCAAACTGATTGATAACTAAACGAGAGCTTATTGCAAACTTGCAATTACAATAAGCCCAAAGGTGCACTGCCCCATTGTGCATGTCAAGCAATTTATAGACCGATATCAAGATCCACTAGGATTTTACAGCGAGCAAGCTGTGGAGCCTCTCTATAGGGATTTCAAGGATACCTGAATGAGATACACAAGGAAGAGTAACCACCCTGACTATGCCGACCAGTTGTGGAAGTATAATTCCTATCACATTTGAATAATATCCTCTAAAAGCCCGTTTGATTTGTGTCTGTTTTATAAGGATTTTGGAAAAGCTTTGAAAATGATCCAGTCTTATTCTTAAACTTTTTATAGATGAAAAAATTATACAAAAGTATTATAAATAAATATAGTATTGTGAAAAATTAGTGTTATTTCCTGAATGTTATTGCTTGTTATAATTCAATTTGTTAAACTTTTTTAAATTGATCATAATTTTTGTCAAATCTTAACCACTTTATTCGTATAAATGGGTAAAAAAATTCTCTAATTTTTAGTTGAAATGGTTTTACGGCCCAAATATAAAGCAAAATTTTCTTCAAAAGTTCGTTTTTGAAAGCTATGTTATTTTTTAATTACACTAACACTGGCCAAAAAGTCCAAGCCCGCATATCGGGGGATATAGATCCTTGATTTTTAAATTTGTATTTTTGTATACCTATGGACATGCAAACTTCGAAAATGTATATGAGATGTTGCTTCATTTTTTTAGACATACCCTTATTTTGGAACAGCATGTATGTATGTATAATTATATTTATCTGGAGCATGTATCTTGAATATTTTATATTTCAAAGTACATGAGTACTGCAAGCATGTACAATATATGCATGGATATTAAATCTTATTTACCCCACTTTGCACTCCTATTACTTAGATATTTATAACGAATACTAAGGATTAATGTTGTTACACTTGACTTGTCATAATCTTTTAACGTCTTGACAAAAAAAAATACATTTATTCATAAATAGACATATGTATATATTTACTATCAGAATATTAATATAACATATATTTACTAAAATAGCATGTACATTAGGAGAATAGCGGGTTGACTTTTTTATTTCAAAATTAATTTACTGTAGAAATTACATATATATTTTTACCTTTCAATGATAAAAATTTCCTTATTTTGATCAAAATAAAATAATATGTCACGCATAAACTACTTAATATATTCATACTATTTTTTCAATAACTCCTCTTCACAAGCAATAACACCAACGGCAAACCGGGAAACACATTGGCATCTCTTGTCCATGGCATACCACACTGCCATGATGGCATTTGGAAGCGAATCCAAACTTAGATGAAAGATTTGGCAGACATTCTTCCCAAAACACCCTAAATTGTAGGGTCCAGAGTTTTGATGTAAGGGTTTTTACGAGGACCACATGGAGGAAGGGCAGAAGTCAGCCATATTACAGAAGTTTGGTTATTTTTGGTTGTGTGGTTCCATTCACAGCTTCAATAGACTTCTGGATATAGTATACAGTCCGTATGTAGGCTCCAACGGTCTTTGTAGTCTTCTCGGCACTA
Organism: Lepeophtheirus salmonis; assembly: GCF_016086655.4. Classification (NCBI taxonomy): domain Eukaryota; kingdom Metazoa; phylum Arthropoda; class Copepoda; order Siphonostomatoida; family Caligidae; genus Lepeophtheirus; species Lepeophtheirus salmonis. The sequence goes on along the minus strand of NC_052137.2, from coordinate 29,244,997 downwards.
AGTCCACGGACGTGGAGAAGATCGTACACGAGTTCATTTTTTGTTGTTGTTGCTCCGATATTTCTTCTCTTGGGGAAAAATAAAACTTGTTCTTCTTTGTTTTAGCTACGATTTGGATGCTTAATGATACCTCGTAATTACAAATAGCACGGATAACCTCGTCATTAAATGTTACGGCAAGTTTTGACCTCTCACTCCGTGTATATTCCCCATGCATCATAATTAATTTTACTCTGATGATTGTTTTCAAACTTTATTAAAAACTTGTTTGTGAAGACAGTGGGAAGAAAATTAATTTGATTTCAAGTGAATTATAAGTTACATTGACATTTTTTAATAATATATGACCTCTCTTAGCGTCAATAACAGTTTCCACACTCTTCATGAAAGCCGCAAGAACTTTACGGATGTGTTCTTTTGACAATGCAGCCCATGCAGCTTTGATGGCAGACTCCAAAGATTTCACAGACCCATGACTCTTGTTGCATGCAGCTCCCTCAACCTTTGCCTAGGGTGAATAGTCCAAAGAATTAAGAATATGGAGCTGGGAGACCACATGTTCTTGGACACATGCAAAAGAAGCTTAGCTCGAGACAATCTCTTTTCCTTGTAGACGTCACAATGAGATGTTTCTTCCTTTTGCTCCATTTAATCTTTAATGATCCTTCAGAGTGTAACCCTGCTCACATTCAGACTACGAATTTTCCTCACTGGATTGATAGTAAGTCGGTTTTTGACACCCACAATCATGGCCTTTGTTCTTATTGTTCGTTTCTGACCTTGTCCAGACCTTCTGGCAAGTACTCCTTTAGTCATAATCGTATTCCTGGTCCTGTTGTCATTGGCAATCTCAGTTGGGGTCTTCTGGCGCCTGAGAATTTCCTGTGCAAAAATTATTTTGACTTCCATTTTGTCGTCTTTGAAGATAGAGCCAATATTTCTGATAAAAATATATGCAAATGTAAAATATGCAACACGGCGTTACCTCCCTAACACAAAAATATCCGGTGTATTTTGTTGTCTGCTGTCGATTCCTCTCTCCCTTGATACGTCATGGCTATTTCATAATTTATTCTTTTTCATAAATACACAAAGTAATAAGTTATTCTATAATTATGCTCCGTTTCCAAAAGAACAGGAATACAATTTCTTGCTGAGACCTCGTCGTTTATAATATATATAAAAATATTGGCCATTTTATTATTTCTATGAAGAAATTTTGGCTATTTCTTCATAGAAACAACATCATAATTACTCTTCTAATCAAATGTTACGAAGCAATATTATAGTACAATATCGAATAAAATACTATGTAGATTTTAATAATATGTAATTTATGTTAAAAATGGTGAAGAAATTTTATGATGGTGACGATCTCCGAGATATAAGTAGCTGTTAGTGTGATTGACCTATTTGACTAACTACCAGATGTTTTTTTTTCCTGTTTCTTTTTGGAGGAAAGGTTGCGTGGTATAATAAACATAACGGCGTGTAAAAATTCCTCTAAAAACTGGAGCTGTGAGCATTTCTGCATGTGTAAACTTAAATATGACGGCTATGGTATATCTAAAATAAGCTTGAGACCTTTTTATGCGTGACATTTTTTTATTACATCACTCTTAAATTACAATTTCGTTCAAACTGTACATTTAATTATCTCAAAATAATTCAGACACATGATATTCTAAAAACAAATCACTATCCTAATGTACATATACATATGTACTTATAATATTTATAAGGTTATTTGGAGCGTAATTATTTATGAAAAACAAATGTGGATGAAATACTAACAAAGCCGCAATTATAGAATGGAATCGTTTTGTTTCATTACTTCCGAAATGAAGGGAGGAAAAGTTCCAAAAATTAGGACATTTAACTACATATATACAATATTGTATGTATAAGTAATACTTGAATAAATATGAGTTAAAACGGGATCAAAGCAAAGGGATTTATGTCCTCTTCTCAAGTCCTGATGTATATTTCGTAATCGTTCAAGGCCTTGGAACTAGTACTCATACCAAAGGGCCGTGACACCTCCCCACATGGATTATTATTAGAATGGTATAAAATATGGCCCGTAAAAAGTGTTGTAACAGTCCTTATCTACCGGGGCGTGCAGAATTATTTACCAATTTTTGTTCAGAACATATCGCGGACAATAATGACATTTCGAATGACTTGAGAAACAATTTATTCGTACATTTTTAGAATAATAAAATAGTTTGTGATCAAATTTAATCAATGTAGGCACCATTTGACTCAATGACACTGGTCAGGCGACGTCTGAAGCTGCCACAGACTTGCTGGATGTAATAGCGTCCATGGAGGCCCAGGCCTGGTTGACAGCAGCCTTTAAGGCATGTATGTTCTTGTGTCGTTTTTTAAAGGCCTTGGTCTCCACGTGAGCCTAGATAGAGAAGTCTAGTGGGTTCAAATCTGGGCTCTGAGGGGGCCAGTAGTCCTTGGGCCAAAAGTTCATGTTGAACTTGAGCCAAACCTGAGCTTTCTTGGACGCGTGGGTGGGTGCTCCATCTTGTTGAAAAACCCAAGGAGAGTTGCCAACTATGGATTTGATCCACGGAAGGACCTTGGCTTCATGGCCTTCCCGTTGGAGGCCACGAGACCCAACATCATCACCGAAGCAGGGTGCTTTGTTGTTGCCACATAGCGGTGCTTATCTTGCACATCTCCAAAGCTCACAACACGGTCATTTTGCCTGTTGAAAACAGGATCGACCGTAAAAGTTTTCTCATCTGAAAAAATGATGATGCGTCCAGATGAGCTCTTGATATCATTCAAGATTTTCTTGGCACACTCAAGTCTGACTTCTCGCTGACGTTCAGTTAGCAGAGGGCGTTCAGTACGCCTCAGGGACTTTCCTCCAGCCCTTTTCAATGCCTTGAAACAGTTGATCTCGACGTTCCCATCTTTCTGGCCATATCGGCAATGGACCTGTTGGGAGTCCTCTTCAACACTGCCTTTACTTTCCTTGTTGAGACAGTGGGCTTCCTGCCAGCCACAGGGGAATGTTTGAGATCACCCCCAGCCTCCAAGCGCTTGGAAACGTTGTAGATTGTCTTCAACGAGGCCCCAACCTGTTCCTTAATGTTGTTATGAGGCACTCCCGCTCGGAGGAGGGCTGCAATTTCGATCCTCTTTGTTTCCTGATTGGACATGGTCTCACGTGTTGAAGTTGTTACGCTCTCACAGGAAGGATTTTTGTTTATTTTAACAGTAACAATACGAAACAATCAGATTGGTTGCCACAAAACCTCTTAAAAAGTATATTTACATCATCGGTAAATAATTTTGCACGGCCCGGTATTAGGTCCAGTCACGTCCAGTCTTACGACCGTCCCTATCGGTAATGAGGACTGCCAATTTAGGATTGAGGACCAAAGAGTGTCCATTCTATGACCTTGACGTAATTTTTTTATGACACCCTTTGAAGCTTTGGCCTGATGTTTTTTTCCACCTAAAAGATCAATTACATACACGACATGTTAATCAGTTCTCTGCCCTGAGGGGAGAAAGTTGATTATCTGGGTATACATATGACCTTATCCATCCTCCCTTTGATCCTTTGAAATTTTCGTTGCCCTTAGCAGAGAAACGTACAACAATCAGTGTGTCATTGTCCTTATTTATTCGGTAGAGTCTGGCCTTTAACTGTCTGTCCTTGGAATATTTTCCAAAAACTTTGATCGTTTATTAAGCCAAATATGATATATGTATTAAGATTATTACACATAGCTTGCAAAAAATATTCCTATATTAGATTTTTACTTCGTTGTATAATTTATTTTATTATGTAACGGAATAATAATAGAAAAAAACAAGAAAAAAAACAACATCTTAAATGTCGTCATGAGGAATCGATTTTACCTTCTTTAAGGACTGACAAGTGGGACTGGACTGGACCAACCGTACGGCCAATGGCCATTGTCCCCTACTTTAGTAACATTTTAAAGTAATTTTTCCTATTGGGCATTTTTTTTTAAACAAAAACGTTCATTCAAAATTGTCAAGAAATCCTGTGGCTGTCCTAGATAACGTCAATATTATGTGATAGGCCCATCCCCAATTTCAAATATGTTTCTTTAATTGGTCAGATGGAGTTGCTCTGATTAAGTATAATTAAACATTATAGTATTACATTTACTCCATTTCACCCAGGAATCTTTTTTGAAGTCCGTATACATTCACATTATACACATTTTCTACTTTAGGAAAGACCAGGGCGCGAGCCTACGCACATTGAGTTCAAGAGAATACATTCCCCCGAGTGTGTTGTCCATTGAGCTAGGCGCTTATTTTTTAGCATATCGGCAAATCAGATTATTTTCAACCGTTGTAATATTTTAGACTTCGTTACACTTATTGTACTACGCGACTTTTCCTCCAACAAGAAATACCGAAAAAAGGTCCCATATCAATCATTGTTGGGGATGGTTCACAGTTTGACAAGAGTGAATTCGAATTCAATCAAGTAATGGGCATATCACTGATTAGGAGAAAAGAAGCGGAGTCATCGATAGCAGACATCAAAATACACTGTATATTTTGGTGGTGGGGATGTAGCATCATGTTAGGTATGCTCGACATCCCTAGCGAAAAAAAAAAAAAGTGTTGCTAAGACCACTACTTTGTACAAATATTGATCACGTGCTCTTCCTTTAACCATTTTATTAATAGCTTTAGCCAACGGCAAGGAGAGTAATATCTGACAAACTGCAGAATCTAAATAGAAAAGGTTATTTTTATACCATCGTTGATTATAGAGCCCTTTGGTGCTTTGACTCACTTTTACATATAAATTTTCCATTGATATGTAAAACGTTGCAGCCACTATGGAAAATATGTTAAGCCAATGCAAAAGAGCGATCACTACATGAAAGACCCAACCTCAAATCTGTATGTTTTTTTTATAAATTATAAATGAAGATTAAGTATTATTATACATATACCAACCTATGTATGTTCATGAGGTAATGTTTGCTGCATTAGGTCAACAAAGGTATGGCTACGAAATAATATTTTGCCTATTTTCGAGTCTGCTAATCTTTGTGTGTGTATGTTAGGACGGGGAAAAAGTAAATTCGTGTTTTCCGCCCTTCTTTTTTTAACTAAGTATATCTTGTTCATTATTGGTCACATCGGATCAAACGATAAAGAGTGTAAAGGTTTGAGTGTATACTACAAATGTTTTTTTTTACATTATTGCGCTGTGCCGGTTCAGTCGTGAATTATCGTGCGTCGAGGATGGAGGTCTCAAAGGAAGAAATTTGCCATATTTTACATTTTTACAATATGAAAGGGAAAAATTATTCGAAAGGGACCAAGAAAATTTGTGATGTATACGGGGCCGATACTCTTTTGGTTCGAGTTGCACAACAGTAGTTCTAGTTGTGTTTTTTTCACTCAATTCTACGCTTAACTGTGAACAACTCGACCATTTGAAGCTGGCCATCAAACAGAAGTGGTCAAAGGGAGACAACAAGACATCATCAAGACAACGTCAGAAAGCACACATCATTGATGACGCGCCAGAAGCTCCGGGAGCTCCTTTGAGAAGTTATTATGCATCCACCCTAAAGTCCAGACATGTCACCAAGTGACTATCCCTTTTCCTATCTATTCCCAACACATTTGGGGGTACAAATTCGGCCTAATTAGATACTTGTGAAAATTGGCCGTCCAATTTTTTTTTGCCAATAGGGACAAGGGCTTCTACGAGAAGGGCATTATGAAGTTGTATTCTCGTTGACAACAACTTATTCAACTGAAGGGAGCATATTTGGCTGAAATTGGATGATTACGACACTTCTCATAAACCATTGAAATAAAGCCAAAAATACGAAATTACTTTTTTCCCAACCAATTATAAAATGTAATTAGGTACATTTTCATTTTTTCTAGGCACATTTGTGCATAGACAGAGTCCTCAAATTTTGTGTAGGTGTCTGAGTCAACAAAGAAACAAACAATGGTAGTAATTACTTTTTATCCGTCTATCCTGTTCATCTCCCTCTTGACATAGAAGGCTCTCGTTTATTACAAACCTTCAATAGTTTATAATAAGTAGTACTTCATAGATAAAATCCATAAGCAAAAAAAAAGGTAAAGTGTCAAGCCTGCTCTATCTCTACTTTATCTTAAAATAGCTTTTATGACCCTTTATGAACAAAAATAAACATTTTGCTCACACATTGAGTGTACATATTTTACCTGGTAGGTTGGTTGGTCGGTCGGTCGGATAGGATCAATGGTTATACTATATACATTCAGATGTCAATCTAATTTATATTTTTTCTTTCTGCGTCATCTATTTATCAGTTCAAATAAAGTCAAAAAACCCTCATTTCGTCAGAAAAGAACACTAAATTGCTTAGTCATGATTAAAAAGTGTACCCTCCTTTCCTTGTAAAAAAGGCATTCCATTTAGGTATATCATAAGCTTCTGATGTGTATATAATGATTCCATCATTATCATAAAATGATAAAGGGGAGGGACAAACGATAAAATGCAAATTGCATCAACGGAGAACCCTTCCCCAAATAATATGATAGGTTTTGTTGAGACAGTAATTACAATAATTGTTCCAAAATAATATTTTTTAAAGTAGGTAATGAGTAATGACTGATTAATTTATATTGGTCGTATCATACATTAGGGTGGGTTGTTTTAGGAGGATTTGATCTTTTTTTTCCTCGAATTTTGACGTAGGGTTATTAATACGCTTTGGTATTCAAGAAATTTGAGTTAAACATGAGCTCTAGTAAATGGATTTCACATGTTTCCCAATACACTTTTAAAATGTTATTTTTTTTATATAATTGATTTCTTTTGTGATGATGATTCACTTACCATTTTACTCTATTCGCGGTGTAAGCTCGCAAACACAAAAATATATCATCGATTGCCTCCTTTTATATCCGTAATGGCTATAATTTAGTATTTTTGATAAATAAACGAAGTAATGAGTTGTTCTATACTCATGCTCTCTTTCAAAAAGGGCATGAATACAATTTCCAGTTGATCCCTTGTCGTTTATATTTATAAATTGGCCATCTTATTATTTAAATCAATACATTTGCCTATCATTTAACAATAAACATGTATAGTTTTACTTTTAATAGAATATTACTTAATAATATTATAATACGGTATCGAATAAAATCCTCTATACGATTTAAATATTATAAAATATATGTGTATTTCATTTTAAAAATGGTAAAGAAATAATATGACAATAATAGTCTAGCAATACATAACCCTCTAACACCCAACAAGCCAAATTTGGCACATTTGGAGAAACTTTCCATACTGGTTAAGTACATCTTTGGAAAAATACTGACGCTGTTTATTGCTACAAAACACGTGCAGTATTACAGTTACATTAAAATCATACAATTGGTATGCATTGTTTTAGAAAATTCAAAAATATAATTCGATAATAAAATAATTTGTGTCATAAGGGTTAAGAGATCAATATCAATTGGTATACACTTATAACTTGACTAACCACCGGATGATTTCAAGCTCTTTTTTTGTTTCTTTTTGAAGGAAAAGTTGCGTGATGCAATAAAGGTAACCAAAAAAATCTTGTAAAGACAAGATTACTCTACTTATTTTGATAAAGAGTAATTTTTTATTGAGTATTTAGGATTATTATTACCTCTGCCACCAAAGTTAAGCTTAGGTTATGTTTTGCCTTTGTTTGTTTGTTAGTCACCAGAATTACGGCAGGAGATCAAAATTGGTTGAAATATTATATACGGTAAAGTAAGAGGTCATTAAATTTGGAGAGGTAACACAAAACTTAAAAACATGCATAATTTACCAGAGCTTAAGAACAAATTAAGATACATCACTCAATTTTATTTAGTGCAGAGGTTTTGCACTCTATCAAGTGCACCTTCTAGTTAATTATAATTTCTCCCTCTATGAATAAAGATGAAAATATCACAATGGTTGACAGAAAATGGAAATATATAAATTTGTGGAGACCATTTTTTTTTCAAAATAAGAACAAAACTAGAACCATTTCATTATGTTCATATGTTCCAAATTTATTAGACATATTGCTTTTTAATTGACGTTTTGTGCTACCTTGACCTCTCAAAATTGAATGGCCTTTTACTGTGACTATAAATCGGCGCAACCGTTATTATTTATTCATATCTATTATACCAATTTGTGCATGGATTTCGAATGTCTAAATGCACCGAGGAAATCATAAATCGTCTTCCTTGAAGCCCCTGTCTACTCCACGATTACCCTTAGGGACAATTCTGTCTGCACTCAAGAGCGCTGCTATTCCAATCCTCTTCTTGTACTGTTTGTTCATGGTGGCGAATATGACAAAGTTTTTCTTAGCAATCGACGGCTAATTATGTGTTTGACTACATTGCTCATAGGAAAATTGTAAAAAAAATTACTCTAAACCTTACAAAATTTGCGTAATATACATAAGTAAATAATAACAAAATTACAAATTATTACATTTATTCCCAAAAAGTATAATATTTAAAATTTTTAATATTTCAATTTTGAAATATTAAATTTTTTTTTTTTAAATATATTTGTTTGTGAAAAGCATCCATTTTTTTTTGTGAGCAGCTGTTGATTTTTTTCAACAGAATTTCAAAAACCAGGCCCTTTCCCCCATAAAAAAAAATCATGCAAAAACCAACAGTAAACAAACAGAGGCTTGGTTTTGGAATTTATTTTCAAGAACAAACCAAAAATTACAATTTTTTGGAAAAAAATTTGGAAAGTTGAACATGGTCAATTTCAAGTATAAAATTTATTGAGAAAAATTTCAAAAACCCAAATCTATTCACAAAAAATATAACTTTTTGGAAAATAATTTCAAATATTTTATTTTTCAGAGGAAAAATTTAAAAAATCTATAGCTAATCAAAAAAAAAAAAAAATTCAAAAATCCTATGGAGTTCTCTTAAAATTAATCTTCTTGGAGAAAACTTTAAAAAATCCAAACGTGTTCAGAAAAACTGAATTTTTTGAAAAAAAAATTCTAAAATTAACTTTCAAATATTTGGAAAAAAAATTCAAATATTAAATTTTTCCGAGTAAAATTTCAAAAATCTAAAGCTATTCAGAGAAAATCCTATTTATAGGAAAAAGATTTGAAAAATTCAATTTTTGTACTATAAATCAAAAATTCCTTAATTATTATTTTTTTTTATGGGGGGGGGGGGTACAGACCCTCCAGCCCTCCCCCTGCGCACATACTATTTTTTAACTTCGTTGATAGAGTTTCAATTGTTCGAATTTCCAAAGATAATCGATTGTCAACCCATTCTAACCTATAAAAGTCTTGTTTAGGTCGAAGAACACTCTCCCTGGTATTTTTATTATTAATATTATTATGTATTATTATCATTTAATGTACATTAATATTGATGGCACCATAACATAACCATTGCACGCCCGGGGATCAACATCATCATCATCATTAGTAGTCGCCGTTGTAGGAAAATAATCATATTGAGACGAAACATCAACAACGTTCACAATGTGTAATAATAAAAAGTAGTAGTTGGTATTGTTGTAGGTACGAGTAGAAACACAACAACTTTTTAGCCTGCCTGAAGCTTTTATTGCTTAAAATGAATTTATACTACACTTAGTCTTTCTGAAGCAACTATTTTGTCAGGGTTGTTGTTGATATTTACTAATTCAGATTGATTATACATAGGAACAACTTTACAAGTCCTATATACTAAGATTTTTTATAAAGAGAATATAACTATTTAATTATCTATCACTACATTCTTGTGTGCCTTTGTGTGTGAGTGTTTGTTTGTAAGTGTCATGACCTCATTATGAAATACCATTCGGAGTATCGAGAGTTTTCACCATCCTTGTTAAGTTTTTTAATTATTGTAACTTCGTTACTTCACACCTCATCGGGTCAAGAAGGTAATAAAACTTGTTCTACTAATATATGTGCATAATTAATTACACTGATAGTTTCCTTCTAACACTCCATCCCTCCATATTAATTTAGGAAATAAGTCATTACATAGTTGCAAAAGGCTAGTACCTTGAAACGGAAACGTTACGTAATTACTTCTATGTATTTAGATGTAAATATATAATTAATAGGTATATATTTTTCCAAAAACTGACTGGTTCACTCCAGTACCGATTCCTCCTTTCTGAGTAAGGTAAAGATGCGTTTGTCTAGTAGATACACGAAGAAAAGTAAATAGAAAGAGCAACAAGACAGGTCATGAGACCTTTTTCAAAAGGTCATTTTCTCCTCCAACTTCTATGTAGAGAAATTATCATGAATATATATATTTTTGCAAATAATTTCTCACGGCGTAGAAAAGTTATATAATAATTGTTGTTGAGATTCACATGATTCCAAGACTTTTGGATTGGAACTTTGGGGTTTGAATAAGGAATTAGGATCAACTTTTATTGTATATATAATGATGTGAAAATTGAAAGTACTCCCATAAAATAATGCCTTGTCATGCGAGTCCCTGAAAAATACTGTGAGATGTGAACGAACTCATGCATAATAATAAACTGTAAATAAAGAAGAGAGTTTAATTGTGCATACAAGAGCCAATGCTTTGTTCCATTCTCTTCATGGATTTCCACAAATATGTATATAATTTAAGAAAAAATAATGGTCTAAATAGTTTGTCAATATGTAAATGCCATTTCCTCACCATGTTTTCTTTTTACACGGAAGTAAGTACTACAACTCTCCTCCAAGAATATGAAGAAGACGAGGGATAATTTATGAGGGAATGGTAAGAAATAGAGTCAGTCGTCTATAAGGAGTTGAAAGACTACCCCACATAATCATTTTCCAATTGAATAACTCTGACATTATTGCATTGGATTTTTGTAAATGTTATTTAGAGATCCTTTATCCATGACAGATATCGTAAATGATATTAATAATATCTAGAAAAACAAGAAGGAAGTCATCTTCCTTAATTATGATATGACTTAGGTCAGTGTTCCTTGGTGGCTTAGAAAAATTGGCTCAAAATCGGGAAGTTTCAGCAACAAACGGGTAAATATACTTAATAGCTTGAGGGACTTAATTTCTTCAAGGCAACCTAAATATATCATTTGTTAGAGTTTTACGAGACAATTAAGGCAGCCCCAATAGAGAGTAAAAGAAATTAAAATCTGGGGCTAATTTTGATAATATAAAATTAATGGATTTGTCAAAAAAAAATCTTAAGACATTCAATACCCATTTTCTTAATTCAATTACCTCTTTCATTTCATAACTAGTCTACTCTAAAAAAATCCCATTAAGTTTGTCAAAAAAAGGAACCAAACAAAAAAATATGTTTTTCATGTATAGATAGATGTTCTATTATGTAGCCCAGATTAGACTGTTATATGGTTGATCCGACACTGGGTGTGCTTTGAGCCAGTACATTAAAGCTTTTCATTTGAATGTAATCAATTTACAAACCCAAAATCGAACCAATAATTTTTTATTTCGATATCTGCCATTACTAAAAATCGGTTCAACTATTGCAAAAATCAGCTAAACTTTCCGGCTATGAGCTAAATGATATTTTTTTACAGCTAATCATTTCAAAAATTAGCTAGTCTGACAAAAGCCTGTTCTCAAACTCTGGTTCAACAACTCCAGAGTGTGCTACGTGGATGAACGCCATAAATAGGTTAAGTCTACTTATTTATTTTGCTAATAACATGGAGATTTTGATATATTTTTTTAAAGGGACACCCACTGTAAAAAGTTTGAGAACCACTGGTATGTAAAAATAGTATATTCATGTTAATGACATATATCATAATCAAAATGACTGCTCTTTTGATACCCTTTAATTATTTGATAAGTCTTAATTTCACTTGTCAGTGAAATATATATTCACTCCATCATTGTCATCATGGATTTGACGTCCATATAATAGTAGATACATATTTTAGTTCATAGTTTTTTTTTACAAATACATACAATTAATAATACATCTTGAGAAATAAATAGGCTTGGCCCTTTGCATGAGAGTATTTAAAAACAAAGAACAAAAAACAACTTTACCAAGTATTTATTTTATATCTGTACAAATACAAAACACGTATTCATGTACCTTCATATATTTCAAAGTAACAAAGGTGTATGATGATCTATTGAAAACAAACCACGAGTAATCATCTAAGGTCAAACTCCGTGAACTCGGAGAATATACCGGCATTCTCATCATTACCATATATGTATGTATGTAAATTGCTAAAATAGGCTTTCCAATCATCTCAACTCATATGTATTCTACGAATAGTGGGTTGATAATGTACCAGGTGGAAACTTGAAATTTATACACTATAATCAAAATTTATATTGATTTGAGAGGGTTCTGTGTAAGGAAATTAGAAATATCTGCAACTGTACGGGTAGCCATGTATCTCGAGTTTCTCAAATAAGGACAAGAAAAGTCTTTGTATGAAATCAATGCATTGGATAACAACTCTTCTTCGTGTGGGTCACACTCCAACAGAGTTGTCCAGGTTGATGGAAATGGCTCATACTACCATCTGCAATGGTCAGAAGAGGCTAGACTACAACAATATCACAGAGAGGGAGGAAAGCTAAGTAATAAAGCCCATAATTAATGCGGATGCACTCAAGGACTCCATCAAAATGCTCTCCTGGGTCCAGCAAATTTCCCCGACGGCAACGTTGTCTTTAAGAAAGATGGGTTCCCCTCTCACGCTTAGAAAATTACTCAGAGCTTCTTAGCCAACAACATATCTTTCTGGGACAAGAGAATGTGGCCAACATACATTCTGGAGGAATTTGAAAATACTTACCGGACGAGAAACAGATGGCTTGTCAGATTTGTCGATATAAATGTGCCTTAAGTCCCCCCGTTTAGAATTATACACCACTCATTATCCTCATCTCATATTAAGAGCATGGATATCATGGTCAATCTGCTCGACTTTCCTTTGTTGCTGTACATCAAAAAGAGGACCTGTAGCATCTTTCATCCCAAAGTTGAAGCCATTAAGGCCTCCGTGGACGAGGTGAGGCTTACATCTCTTTTAGTAAGAGGCGTGTCGAAATCTGTTAGGCCAAAGGTGGGAGAATAGAATACATGAATTTTACATTGGTTATGTATCAGAAAAAGATTGATAGAGATTTTTGTAAAATGCATAATTAAAGAATGGGAGAGTATTTTCTTCTTTCTTTCCAAGTGTGTAAGTTTCAAGGTTCCAACCGGTACATGCATGTGCTTAATCGAGGACTACTGAAGAGAAAGACTGCGCGATGTTACTTTGCGTTATATCACGCAACCTCTCCTTCAGTAAGAATTATCTGGAGATAAGACCCAAAATAAGTTGGTATTTGATAGTCAACTCTTCTCAACTAAAATCGACTAAAAGATAAATTTTGCTTTAATAATATAGTGTAGCTCTTTGTGTTTCAAGAGTACACTCATACGCAACTACTTATATCTTCATATGTGTTTTCTCCTCAAGAATGTTAGAAAAATAATTATAGTCTGACACAAAATAAATGTAATATGTTGAGATGACTGATTAGTACTTTAGTCTCTAGAGAGCTTACTAACAGAAAAAGAAGCCAGTGATATCCGTATGCTCCCTACAAGACGCCTGCGATAATTAACTCTTTTTACATATCAGCCTTTATATTATATACAAATTTTAACATCTACTGAAAATCCATAGGAATCATAATATTGTATATTGTACCTGGGATATTCCATTAATATGACTACATTGTTATTTCTTCGATCAAAATATGTTGATAATATACATTAGGGAGAGCTATATACAGTGCCCACCGTTATTGTTTTTCATACAGACAAACTTTACTGTATTAATATAGATTATTGTTTGGAATAGTTCACGGCTTAAAAAGGGATCATTCTAATTCAATACATCAACGTCCCAAAAAGAAAACGGAGGAAAATCGACGTCTGACACAACAAAGGTAACTCTATATTTTCCTAGATAGAATTGAGTAAGCTTTTTACGCTCGTTCTTCATCATTATTTGAGACGTTCTAAAATTGAAAAAAAAACAAAAAAACAATCAAATCTACAAAAGATAAAAAAATAGTTAAAATGAATTTGAGGAGTCTCTAGTATCCTTGGCTTAATTGACACATTGTCTTGTTTGCATCATTTGAGGTAGCCTTTGTTACGTAATTTATATTTATGAGATCTATGGCTTGCTGGACCACTTTTTTAAAACAAATCATAAATACACAAAGGTATCCTAATCTTCTATGCGCATCGAAATAATCATTGGGATTAAAGTGGATTACCACATCTATCCTGTGTGATCCAGCAGTATATTTCTAAGTATTTTTACATATTATCGGAGGCGTCTTCCGGAGGGTGGGATGGAGGGCTGTAGCCCCCCTTACAATAAAGGAATTTTTACTTGAATTTTTTGAAAATCTTGAAAATGGCCAACAAGGACAAGGAATTCCTCATCAATGCCTGTGCCAGGTTGAAGGCTCTGGTTAAAGCTGGAGGGGGTAGACTTTACCATCGACCTTTGGATGTAAGAAGAAAGGATTTGTGAATTGCTGTATTAGTTTTGGATAATGAATTATAATTAACATTATCCTTAAATTTTCTGGATTTTATAGCACGTATATCTGTACACGCATGATAGATGTAGTAACCCACGGATATAATTTACACACACAAAAAAAACCTATGTGTGTAACCTATAGAGTGTAAATAATTTTATTTCTATTAAAATATTTGCCTTTATAAATATGTTCTTCCAACAAAATACTTTTTATTATCTAAGGGATTTCAAGTAATTAACGTTAAATAAATATAATTACAAGTGTAAAAGTGTCATTTGGCAAATAGAAAATGTCTCCTTCATTCTGTATAATTCTTCTTCGTTTCTAAAACCCCAAATAGTTATAAAAAGTGACGTTACCAAGCCCAACAATGTCATTATGAGACTTATAACCCGAAACTTGCTTGTCAATAAATATTTGTTGTTTCTTTCATAAATAACATGATTGTATGCAGTTGTAGGATCATATGTTAGTGTAAAACCCTTCTTTTTTTTAACATTTCCTGAAAGGAAAGGTTCACGCTGTCATACAAAAAAAAATAGTAAAAATATTTTCAATCTCTTTCAGGCTCATTAGGAAATTGTTTTATTAAATCCCGGCCCATTGACGAGCCACGTCGATGTGATGAGAATGCTCGCTACAGAACCATATCCGGAAGGTGTAATAATATTCATAATTCAGAATGGGGCTCTACCGGTTCAACATTCAACCGTCTAATACCGGATGCATATCAAGATCGAAG
The DNA here is from genome assembly GCF_016086655.4 of Lepeophtheirus salmonis. Lineage (NCBI taxonomy): Eukaryota > Metazoa > Arthropoda > Copepoda > Siphonostomatoida > Caligidae > Lepeophtheirus > Lepeophtheirus salmonis. Next base: position 29,229,649 of record NC_052137.2, on the reverse strand, counting down.
AAGTATACCAAGAGGAGGAAGGCATCCATCTGCATTACCAAATCCTAGGTGGATCTCGCAAAGAAATCATCCTGATAATGACAAACCCGATCATCGTTTTACGCACATGGTGATGCAGTTTGGACAGTTTTTAGATCATGATTTGAGTCTCGCTCCTAAAGATGGTAAGGATTCATATTCATTAAATATTCTTCTTCGTATTTCATTTACCTTTAATGTGTTTTTACTGTTCAAACCATTTTACCTGCATACTTATATATATATTTGCGGTAGTGCAAACAATGTTTTTTTTTATTTGATTTCCTACTTTACGTCTATATAAATATGCAGAGTCGACGGATTGTTGTGAGTCTGAGGTACAAAGAGATGACTGCTTTACCATTCCTATCCCAAGTCCAGATCGTTTTTATTCCTGGGTGAATTCCTCTGCCCAATGCCTTAATTTATTAAGATCTCATCATGTTTGTGGAACCATTATAAGGGAGCAATACAACATACTCACTTCGTATGTGGATGCCTCACATATATACGGCTCTGATCAAACAATGGCTGCTGTTCTAAGGACATATAAGGGTAAGTACATATACGATGTGCGAACATAAAAGCAATCTTGAACAAAAAGCAAAAAAAAAAAAAATTTTTTTTTATTACGTTATACCGTGTGGTCCATTAAAATCTGACCACTTAGTAGTTCAATAATTAATGAAGGCTGACCTGATTGAAATTAATGCATATTTCGATGTATTAAAGCAAAAATAATTAGTCATGCAACGCAATAAACTTGAGCTCTATAGCTTACGTACAAGTCTAAAAAAATACACTTGATCGTAATCAACAAATTTATATTGGCGCATTCGAAGCAGTTGGGCGTCTACAGAACCACCGTCTACGCCATCAGTAAGTCAAAAATGGTGGAAATGAGATAAGACTCTGTTGAAAAGGGCAAACTGGGCCCAGAGGTGTTAAAGAAAACAGCCCAGGTCAATCCCTTCAAGTTCATGAGGGTCCATGCAAGAGATCTCGGAGTTTCACGCCCGACTGTCCAGAGTGGAGACGCCAGGAATGAAAGACACCCATCTCCTCCGTTGTAAGACTCTTTTGAACTCTTTTTTGGCCCCTACAACCCTGATTCTAACCCCCTCTACATGCACCAAAAATGAAGACCTGCAGTGTCTGTCATCCACACACCGAGGACCTCAAATCCACTGTCAGCCAGCACTGGGGCGCCATGACAGGGGGCAACAGCTGCAGCTGGTGCCAGGTCTTCCACTGCTGCCTGGAAGTCTTCACTACTGCTAAGGGAAGGCTACATTATTGACTAAGTGAGCTTAGAGACACATTTATTTATAGTATTCATTTTGTTACAATTCTATTGTTAATTAATAAATTATATCTTGTTGAAGTTTAAAACTCAAAGTGTTTGGATTTTAATGGACCAATCGTTAGTTTAGAACCTTTTTTTTTTTTTTTGGTGAAAAACATGTCCATAACCATAAAAATTGTCAATTTATCATTATGTTGTTGGTAAGATACACATTCATTACTATGAGAGTCCAATTTGCGTCACAACCAAAGGATGAATAAGAATAATTTGTGTATAAACATTGGCGATCATTTGTGGAAGAATGGAAATGTAATCTCCACTCAATTTTGAGGAAAATCATTATAGTTTGCTTTTGTGTTGATGGGTCATATGTTAAATAAAATCACGATTTACATCATATTCACATATATTTTAAATTTGCAGATGGTAGACTACATGTGAATCCGGATAATGATCAACTCCCAACTAAAGTTCAATTAAATCTTCGCCCAAATACGAGACTCCTACGTCCAGAAAAGGAATCTGATTTTGTGGCTGGAGACAATCGTGTCAATGAACATCCCTTTTTATCATCAATGCATGTCATCTTTCTAAGAGAGCATAATAAGATTGCCAGAGGACTCAAGAAATATTTGCCTGTAGAGTTGCGAACGGTGAGTAGTATATTTATGCAATAGTTTGTGATTTATGACTTTGTGTATACCTATCAAGGGTCAATATTCTATAGAATATTTTACCCGTACACACTCAACAAGGGTGAGCCAACAAAGAGCAGTAATCTATTTCATTATTATAGGCTAGGCCTCATAGGCTCGGTCATTTAAAAATTATTTATGGTTGTACGTATGCTTAAACACACTGTATAATTATCTATAAAATTTGAAAATAATCATTGTGTCTTATTGCAGGATGAAATCATTTATCAAGAGACACGGAGGCTAGTCGCTGCCGAATTCCAGAATATTGTGTACGGAGAATTTCTTCCCACTGTGCTTGGGGTAGATTATATGAAAAAATATAACCTCATTGTTACTGAGGAGTCGACATATCGTGTCAATGTTAATGCCGGCATGATTAACAGCTTTGTTACCGCAGCGTATCGCTTTGGACATTCCATGATTAATGGCATGTTTAAACTTGTGTCTCAAAGGGGAATCAGTACAGTGGCTAAAACAAAGAACTCAAAAAATGATATATTTTGGCTATGGAGACTAAGGGAAGTATTTGATGGTCAATCCATTCGAGGAGCCACTCTCCCTATTGAAAACATGATTGATGGACTCATTACTCAAAAGCCTCAAACTTGTGATGCTTTCTTTACCACGGAAGTCACGGATCATCTCTTCCAAAAGAATAGGTAAGAGATTTAGAGCGAAAATAAATTAATTAACCCTAATAGCTATCCTCTGCTCACTGAATTCTTAATAGAGCTTTAAATAAATTATTTTACTGTACTGTAAAATTTTATTTATTTATCACATATGTATAGCCGACGACAAAATTTTGGAGAGGATTTATTGGCAATCAATATTCAAAGAGGACGAGATCATGGTATTCCTAGCTATAACAACTACCGAAAACTCTGTGGATTGGAAGTCCTCACATCTTGGAGCCGCCGTCCCAAGGAGTTGGCATCCGATTATTGGAGTCAACTTGAGTCTGTTTACAATAATGTAGACGATATTGACTTGTACGTTGGTGGAATTGCAGAGCTCAATGTTCGAGGAGGTGTCGTGGGACCAACTTTTGCATGTATTATTGGTGAACAATTCTCCAGACTCAAGGATGGTGATAGGTTCTTTTATACTCATAAGTCAAATTCAGCGCTTCGAGTGCGAGGATTAGAAACCGTGGCCAAGAAGGAGATCCTCAAACGGAGTCTAGGAGATATTATCTGTGGATGTACGAGTCTGAAAATAATTCAAAAATGGGTCACTCTTCAGCCAAATGAGGACTATAATCCAACTCAATTCTGTAATAACAAAGTAGGCTTGAACTTTGAAGTCATAGCCCAAGAAATTGCGAAATCTCTTTCAAAAAATAATGGCGAATCAGAACGTGTTGTTGGAGGTCGATCATTACCCACTTTTGGTTTCACATCATCACCTACGAAGACCGTTCGCTTCACCCCCAATGATGCCATTAACATAAGTAATTAAACCTTAAATACCTTTTTTTGACTTTTCATTTTTAACAACTATTTTATTTAATTAACTAATTTAATATATGATATTAAGCAACGTGACACTTTCATTGTATCTTACTATCTTTGAAGTAACACGGAACGATTCTATGACAAATACTACTAATATAAGACAGCATTAAAGTAAACTATAATTGATGTTGATAATTCATGCTCAATTAGTCGGATACGCAAATGCTTAATACTAATGGAATCTTTGTCCTCATCTCAATGTGGGAAGGATTATTATAGATTATAATCGTCTTGTATAATTTTTTTAATATATACCACATAGTAATCTTCATTGCATCTCTAAACCTTTCATCTCACAACGAGAGAAAAAAAAACTGAGATTAAATGCCAGCACGCCAATTACATATAAATGAATCACGCAACCTCTCCTCCAAAATAAATAGGAAAAAGGCCCAAGATCCTAAATGGGATAGTTCTTCTCAATTATAGAAGTATCATTTAATAACTGTTTGGAATTTTTCCCAGATTAACAAGAGTTAATTCTAATTCAAACAATCAACGTTAAGAACTTTGATTCAGAGAAAAGAAGCAGAAAAATCAACAGCGAACAACAAATTTCACTGTGTTTTTTCTTGTTAGCGAGGTAACGTCAGACGTTTCTATGAAAATAGTAGTAGATATACTTTACAACGATTTTACTCTATGGTGTATGCACAAATTGGATAGTAATTCTTATCCGCAAAGTGACACCACTTTACCTACCTAGCTATAGTCATAAGCAAGCTACTAATGAAGAAAATACTTATAATGGGCACGTCCTTACTTTTATTGTATCTCGCAACCTTTCAAAGGAAAAGAAACAGTAGAAAGACCCAAAAACAATTTGTAGTTATACAATTATTTCCAACTATCGAATTAGCATTCAATAAATGATGGGAATTGATAATAGCAAAACAAGAGTTAATTATAATTCAACCAATTAACTTTCAGAACACTGATAAGGGGTAAAGAAGCAAAACATTCAAAGTTGACAATAAAATACATTATAAATATTGGTGTTACGCCGTGTTGTATATATTAAGGGAGGATGGAAGATATAGGTGGAATTTTTGATGATTTTTTAAAGCCTTTTCTGTAAATAAATATAATATTTGCAACAATTTTGGACAAACACAGACGGGGGAGCAAAAATTGTACTTTTTCCAAAAGTTACAAAAAGTATCACACAACTTTTCCTCCAAAAAGAAACAGGGAAAAGTGGCCAAAAATCAGCTGATATAAGTTAGCCAGTTCTTCCCAACTATGAAATTTTTATTTAATAAGTGTTCACAGCTGAAAAGGGTATAATTATAATTCAAATATTTTACTTTCAAAATACTAGTTAGGAGAGGGGAAGCAGAGACGTCGACAGTTGACATCAGAATAGTATACTGCAATAATTTGTGCCAAGGAGATAGCACCGTGATATCTCCACAAGACGTTGTTAATGTTAAGGGATTACCATTAGTGTTCTTTTGGTCCTTAGTTAGAACTGAAAACTACAGTACCATCCATTTCATTTCAGTCTCGGTACGGTCCATTTCAGTCCTTGAGGATGTCACGTAACGTTATTTATTCTTTTGCTCATCTGTTCTATTACTGATAATTCTAAGAATAGGTTCCGAGGACCGAACCAAATCGATAACCTCTGACACAAAAATAGATATAATTGTGATATATTATAAAAATAAAAAAAACAAATTATATTCTGTAGACATCAACATTTGAACTACAACTTCCTTCATGCAATCTATGTATATATTTTTCTTTTCCAGATAACCCAATAAAGTCATCATCATCATCCAGTTCAGGAGTAGGATTCCAGTCACTCTCTTCCTCTTCCTCCTTTACACCTTTAATATTCAAATCTAGTCGAAAAATATAGAAGTTGATTTTATTGAATGAGATATTCGGGCTTATTTAATGTGTAATTTTTTTTTGTTCTTAAATTTATATGTGTACTTATGATCCATGGACTAGAAGAAGAAAATCAATTTTCATATAATTATTTTTGTTGAGACAATGTATAGTGTAAATAGACAAATTATATTATATTTTTGCAAGGCCTGCCAAAAAAGAAAATATTACTTTTTTTAAATGTACTACATTATCATACATTTTGATTTTTTTTGTTTTAAATATAAAAGTTGTGTTAAATACCTTATTTTTCTCTGTAAATTTATATGTAATTATTAGGACATGAACGTTGCTATATTTACAACGTTAATTAACGAACTGTAATAAGTAATTGTGAATTACTTATGTCTGGACTACAAACCCAAATGTATATGATAATAGTGATACGGCTCTGGAAATCAGTTTGTTTTGACTAGTGTCGTTCGGACAAACGGTATTATTGTTATACCGGGAACTGATGTTGACTGATTAGTAATTGCAGGCGCACCATAAGTTCTTTAAAAAAAATGTTATACATAAACTTCTGCGCTATGACTTTTCATTTATAATTCATCAGACTTCTTAACTAAATCATCTGGAGATATGAGCTAGCTGTCCGATCAAGGCCATTCCAATAAATCAAATATACCAGGGGTAGACAACGTTTGAGACATGGAGTGCCAACTTCAATATTTTTAATCAATGAGTGGACCACTATCAACCATAATGGTAAAATACATACACAAACTACAGGAATAGATTCTAATTTGCGACGGCCAGTGAATGTGCCTCAGCGTGCCATCAGTCACATGCGTGCCATAGGTTCCCGACCCCTGATATGTACGTTCCTGTAATTCCATCATGTAAATTGCCAAAATAACATTTTTATGACACATTTTTAGGCAAAAACATATATTGAAATACCGATACAAACTTTGATAACCAAACCCCGGTGCAAAAATATTGGTATATTGAAAATTGCTTAATTCTCGACCCTTTGTACATATATTTTTGGTGTCTTTGTAGTGATCATGAATAAAACATCTTCATCTGTATATGTTATTTTCTTTTTCTTTTTTTTAAACAATTTCAATTTCTTTAAATTCCTTTTGAATCTACTCTCGCTACCGAAATGTGCTGATCCTGGCTAACAGTCTTACACTCTCCTTAATTCCTCATATATCTATACATTTCATAATGGGTATGCATATTGCAATCTTTATAATTGTGGAAAATATGACCTGCGGTGTACTAATAAAAAAGACACCGACAATTAACAGGGTAACAATTAGAGTTGTGTTGGTCCTTATTTATGCTTTCCAGTCCAGTCTTCGGACCGGTCCTATACATACTTAGGACTATAGATCATTGGGACCTATCCTTATAAGCTTAGGATTGTTGGTGTAGGGACCGATCCTTAACTTATAGTCCTTGGATTTTTTCCTAATAATGTAGATGGCTTGTATCAACTTTATTGCACATATTTTACCAAAATATGTTATTTAAAAAAAATATAATACGAACAAATGTTATTTCTACTTTGTTATAAAATTTATTCAATTTTATAACAAAATAATGAATAAATGAAAAAACTCTCTCAATGACGCATCGAGTGATCGGTTTTAACTTCTTTAAGGACCAACAAGTGGGACTGGACTAGACTGTAGTTCTCAGTCTTAAATAAGGACAAGGCTTATAAGCCTTCTGCTATTTTGGCGTTCCGTTCAGCGTTCCATTCAATTGTTCTTTTTTCGTACATCGTTCAGCCACTATTTTCGTTCCGTTCCGCGTTTTGTTCTGTGTTCTGTTCCAATTATTAGGTAGTACCAGGCTTGTGCAGTGTACATACATACACTAGTGCACTCGTTAAATGAAGCTGTTCAGTTTTTCAGGCATAAAAAAGTATAATACTCTAAATGAAATAGCTTATTACATCGAAAGTAGAAAAACGAGAACACTACTTTCATGTATGTCTGGAGTGGCAAGGCTTTTTTTTGTCAGAAATGTCAATGGGAATCATAAAAAAAAACAAAAAAAAACTAAAGTTCAAAACACTAATAGCCGACTAAAAATAACAATATTTTAAATTCGCAGAAGTAGAATAGTTATGTCCCTTGTGATTCATATCGATCTCCTCTTAATCCCATAAGTAAATATAGATGCATTAAGTCATAATTAATTATTCAAATATATTATATATAACTTATGATCAACTTTTAATAATACTGAATCATTGTAATAAAATTGCATATTATTAGCACGTCAACCCAAAAGGAAGTTGGAATAATTTTTCTCAAAAATTGAACATCAAATAAATTTTCCAACTAATTATAGTTCATTTCAACGAAAAAATGATTCTAATCCTTTTATGGCATTGCTAATTGTACTTAAAGTAGCCAAAATTAACCACCATATTCATAGAATGGGGAAATTAATAAACTATATTTCTACGACAATATTGGGCCAAATTAAGTCAGGTAGAGAAAACTAAAGTACACAATCTTGGGACTTTCAATTTATCTCAGAAATTTGAGTTCAATGCCTATAATTGAACGTAATATCTCTTTGAAATATTGCCTGTCATTTATAAATATAAATAATTGAACCTTTGTATTTATGATTCGTGTATTGCTGATAAAAATAAGTAGTTTTTTTAAAACTAATCTCCGACATGTAGGCGAGATTGAAAAAATGCGTTGCAGCCAAGATAATTAGAAATACTATTACCCTTGATTGTAGTTAGTAACGTTAAACATAATATCTAACTCAAATATCCACTCAATGTGAAATACTTTAAATCCCTACGAAAAATTACAACAAAAAATAAAAAACAAAGAGCGTGAGAATTTGTTTCATTTTGAGTATAAGAGAAATTAAATTATTACTTCATAAAAGGGACATAAATAATAATTACGTAATTTTTAGAGTGGTTAATTCACATTTACACAAATATTAATATCAGGGGCGTCTGCAGGGGGAGAGGCTTTTGATACCTCTCCAATTTCAAAAATTGCCCCTGAATTTGCATAGTTTCTAGGATACTTACCCCGGAACACCTACACCCTTCCAAAAATTACTATTATCTATTGGGACAAGAACAGTTTAGCTGTCATGACTTTCTATTAGGGCTAGATGTGAGCAGCTATGAGATGAAGGAAATACACACAAGTCTCACTCTGTATATAGCAAGGACATAGACACAAATATCTTCCTTGTTGATCTCAATTCTACTCAGAGTCCAACAAAAGTTTATAACCAAGGTTGTGCCCGGTTCAAGTTCAGTAGTTATATTGGTCTCGGTTTTTTTCATTTCAACGGTTTTGGTTTTGCTTTCGGTTCCGGTCTTACATCTCGGTTCTTTTTATAAAGGCTCTGTTTCGTAACAAGTACTTAAAAAAAAGGTTCGTGGCTAGACAATACGGACCTAGGGAATGATATATGATACAAACAGGGCTCAGCTACATATACGCAGAGTGCGTAGCGCTCCAAAACTAAGTTTGCTAAAGACAAGGGTTTTAATAGTGGGCGTCGTGTGTAAAGGCTAGGGGGCTGGCGCAGGAAAATAGAGAATTTAGGATTGCTTTCCGTCTACACATACATAGTACACATGTTTTTATACGAAATTGTAGGGGAACCTTAGCATAGTAAAGTTTGGGATCCCCTGGCTTAAGAAATATTATAGAACAGAATATTATTAAAAATATACGAAACTGTTCATAGACTATTTAGTCAGAAGAGGCATAGTAAAAAGTACATAGAATACCATCACAGCTATTAAAAATAAATATTTGCTGTCAGCTGAAAAGTGGTTTAAGTACCAAGTTCTTTCTGGAACTTTGGAATTAGGAGCAAAAAAAATTCGCAACCAAAGAAGTCAGTGAATCTTCTGCAAGAGAGAAAGTGAAACCACAGACCATCTTTTTTGGAATTGTGCTTATCTAAAGGGACTATATGGCAGGATCTCCTGCGAATTACTTCGGAATTTAGGAGCTACGATTGATAGAGATGAGATGCTTGCTCACTACAATGGGAAGAAAGAAAATAAGGTTAATATCATAATTACCAAAACTCAACACATGATTTACGCGAAAAATCTGCCGGAAAATCAGATATCAATGACATCATACCAGCGATCAAATTATTAATTAAAGTTTTAAAAAAGATTAGTTAATTTGTGTTTTGTTTTGATTTTATCTTCGGTTGTTGTTATTTTGTTTTCCGTTTTTTGTTTGTATAAGTATTCCTTTTTAATTTATGATAACGGCGTCCATTTTAGTCTAAATATTGTTGAGACTAGTTTTTTTCTCTAATTGTTTTACCATTTCAATTTTCTCATACTTTTTGATCACTATTAAGACTAATAGAATAAAGCAATGCCAGTTGGCCAAGAAAAGAAAAGGGACCTCAGCTAAAAATATATTATTGTAGGGGGACTTAGCATAGTAAAGTTCGGGAAACCCTGGCTTAAGAAATATTATAAAATATGATATAATAGGGCCATGACAAGCTTATAGCAGACCTGGATCCATAATCGACCCCCCCCCTTCCTTCTTTCATTTACACCGTTTGCTGCTTAAAACCCCTTTTCCTGATCCATAAATGCCCTTGGCTATTTGGAAATCAGATAAAACTGTATCACTCTGGCGATGTAAAAAAAAAAAAAATTGACTTTTTGATTACAGCTAATTTATTTTTTTATAATATATATTAAATTTTCTTTAAATATACTATAAAGAAAAAAAAAACCCCAAGAAATGAGACCAATAGGCAATATATTGCGGTTTTGGTTCTACATTGTCGGTTTCAGTTCTAGTGGTTCAAGAACCAGAACTGTTAGACTGATAAGGGCACCACCTTGCTTACAGGTAACTATACACAAGTGAAAATATATAACTGCTTTTCAAAACAGTGTTTAATAACTATTGTTGATGAACTTACACAATATCAAATATGAAAATGAATTTAAAAAACTGTCAAATAAAACATCAATGGTTAAAAAAATATTTTTAAATATACCTATAGAGGGCGTTAAGATCAAATCAACATTTTGCATGCAGACCGGCCATTTTCTTATGATGCAGGTGTCTGATGGTGTAGAAACGTTGTTGTATCAACAAACTTGAGTAGAGATTTGAGCATAATGACGACACGACAATTGCTCCAAGCATAAAGAATAAAGTTTAAAGAGGAGGAACGGTGTTGTGCCGTGTCGATGATTTTTGTCCACAACTACATGGATACTTCAAAAAATTGTGCTGCCTTGGATCCAGCAAATCGCAGGAGATCGCATACGAGTTTGGCGACAAAACTCAGTAACGTGTCATTTCTCAAACAGGTCGAAGCATTGGCTGAGTGATCACTGCTATGGCTTTATTAGGAGGGAAATATGTGTCCTAGCAGTCTGGATCTTAATCTGATGGATGGTTATTTTGTCTGTGGCTATGTCTAATCTTAAACAAATGGAACATATCATACCATCAAGCACTCTCAGTATGCTTCTATCAAGAAGGCAATGATCAAAATACCAAGGAACTACCTCGTTTAGCCTATTCAACCTTTGGGACACGACGCTGGAGGTAGTTACATAAAATGAGTTCTTTCTCAACATTTATATGTACAATTCAAGCTCATTTTTTAAGAAAATCTGGCAAAAAATGTGGCCGCTCTAATAATTTCAAGATTTTTTATATTAACACCTCTGTTTGTTATTTTGATTGATCAACTTTCAAAGACGTATTTATCCTCATAGAATCTAACATGTTTATTCTTAGTCTTGCTTCGGTCCTTATTTAGGACAAAAATACTGTAAATTCATCCAGTTCAGCCTTGTTCCTGTCCAGCCCAGTCTCACTTCGATCCCTGATGACTTCACTCAACTATATTTCTTGTTTACTTTAACCAGTTCTAGTACTGACCGTCCCAAGCACCTATGGGCCGGTTCTAAGTCTGAATTAGACCAAAAAAATTAAAAGAGACACAACACTACACATTAGGCTGTGCTGTACTTTCCACTTTTTCAAAAATCAAAAACTGGTAGGGTGTTTTTTTTACTGCGTTTTTTTTTCACGTAGATTTCAAAAAGATAGGATCATCAACTTCACTTTGAAAATGAGAGAAAATGCGTTTTTTTCTATATTTTCCAGTGCTGGCCTTCCTTGTGTAATTTATAGATATTCGTATTAGGGGAATGTATATGTATTGCCCTTGATGTGAAGAGTTCAAATATGAAGAAATTTGAATCATAACTTAACATTAAGTTAATTAAATTTAAGATTTGATGATGCTATATTTAGTGTAGATATCAGAGTCTTAATTCAGCCCAATGGGTAGCTTAAGTTAACTTTTAAATATTTTATTATTCCATAGCCAAAATTTATTTCTATATAATTTACATCGACTTTATATTAATTAACACACACAATAACAGAGTCATTAATTAATTTAATAAAACGTTAACATAAACCATTGACAAAAATAAGATTAGAAGAGTGCAGGAAAAGTTGATGAAAACATGATTTACAAGTTTGAGAAGAGGTGTTGTAGAGGAGGAAAACATCTCCTCTAAACTCTTTGATGGAATAATCGACTTGACTATTGTGGTAATGGAAGCAATGGGCAGTGAACAGTCATTTATGGGTTGGATCAAGCAAGATCACTATAGTGCTTTTATTGAGACTGGGAGTAATTTCTTGTTCCAATTAATAGCAGAGAAAGCAAACAAGGAAGATCACACACTACACAAATTGCAAAGTTTATATTTATATGGTTAAAGGAGAGGGGTTTGATAAAACAGACATGACCATTGGAGAAGACTCAACAAATTAGAACACTGCAGTAAATACTGGAGTTGTGCAAAAATTTGAAATGAAGTTTGTCAGAAAACTGGTCTGGTTGGTGTGTAGTCTGCATACTACTACATTTCCATTACGCCGTCTAATTCCTGAGCTTGATGGCCCAACTCTCTTTAGTAATAGATTTTCTGGACCAATAAGAAAGATGCTAGACTCGATTACAGGCTTGGATATCCATTCAAACGCTCCCTGAATCTCTATTGGCCCACCACTAGTCAAATTTTGTGATAAGGTTATTCAATTTTTGTCCAATGATTAACACTACGGTTATATGATAGTGTGTGCTATCAGGGAAGGAGTTTATCCTCGAAGGATGCCTTTCTTGGAGACCAGACCTGTTTACCACAGCCGCTGGCTCACCACGGCTAACAGTATCAAAGCATGGACGAAAAAGGAAACAGTCTAAAAATCTGCGATTCATAGTTAAGTTTATTATTCGTGTGTATAATCCATCTAGGTTCAATACCAAGATGAAATACGGTTGGATAGAATTCCCCAGGCACATCATAATTCAACTTAATAGTGTCAAGAATAGATGCGTGAACTCGTGATGTCAAAATTGAAAAGATCTGCTCGGTATGCTCATAATTAAATGATACATACCACTCTAATTTTTCTCTGATGACTAGAAGGAGATAATCATAAGCGTAGAACGAATCCTCACTACCAGGGAGAGAGTAGACCAAACGGACAAACGGGTAGCCTATATGTCACCATAAGAAAAACATCTGCTATAAACGGTGGGGCTTTTTAGCATAATTGGCATGATCAACTGGTCAGAAGGAGTGTCAGAGCCACCTCTTAACTGCGCCTAAATAACTTCCAAGTTGAAGAAATCTATCTAAACAGCAAGAGGGTTTTTAAAATGGAAACAGCTTCTTCACAGTATTTATCAGAAAAAAAGAGAGATGGAGCAAAACGGAATCAGGAGGCCAGTAGGAGAGAGATTTCAAAAAATGAATCCAAACAAAACCTCTATATCCGTCTAAAATTAAATTAATTATAAGAAATATACACTGAAAGAAAGAGTTGAAACACTTTAATTGATTCAAATGTAATTTAAATAATTTCACCATATAATGAAGGAAAGATTTTATTAAAAAAATATTCTGGATTGTTATATTTATTTTCTCTTAATATATATTTAGAAGCAAAATTAACAAATTAATAAAATATAGCATTAACAGATATTCAGCATAAGTTAAATAAATCAATTGATATGTTCCTAAGTATTCTCCAAACAAAACAGTATTGAAAGTACCGCTTATTTATCTATTTTAAAGTGAAGAAATAACTAGGTTAGAATGATTTAATGATTAAGATTTCTTCATATTTTAACTCTTCACATCAAGGAAAATACATATATATTCCCTGAATAAGAATGTCTATAAATTATATTAAAAAAGCCAGCACTGGAAAATAAAGAAAAAAACGCATTTTTTCTAATTTTCAAAGTGAAATTGATGTAGCTTTGAGTTATTCCATCTTCTTGAAAATCACTGCTTGAAATCTAAGAGAAAAGACACAGTAAAAAACAGTACCAGTTTTTGATTTTCTAAAAAACGAAAAGTATCTTACTACACATATACAGAGACAATTTTATAAATCTGGACATTTTTTAACTTGATCAAAAACTTAATTTAGAGCAAGTAGAAGAATGTATTTTATTTGGAAGTGTGAGATTAGATGTTTAAGCGCGAATTTGTTCTCTCATATCAAATAAACAATACATTAAAAGTGAAAAGATAAGCAACTATTCACAATGGTTGAATTAACTCACCTGGGTTATTGTCCTAATGAAATGAAGAACTTGCTTGATTACTCCACTAGCACAGAGTGGGATGCCTAATATATGAGGAAGAAGAATTATCAGAATGCTAGTAAAGTCCACATACCAAGGTGTGACAAGAAAAGACCCCCCTCCCCATCTTTGTTAAGAACCTAAAACGATCCATCAGGTAAAAGCCTGGACAAAGAAATTGCGTTTAAAGGAATTCAAATGTGTCCCCAATGTTAAAATTTGGACTTTAGGATAAAATCACACAAACATTACATATTTAAAAAATATAATAAATATTACGAGGCTATCAAATGGCAAAATGTTTTTCTGTAAATGAAGTTCCTTAGAGTATAAATAATTGTCTTTAGCAATTAGATGAACTGGATCGTGAAACCCTGTCCAGGATTGTCACTAGGTAACAAAAATTGGAATTGAATACCCACGCACGTTCAAAACAATGTCTCCATAATTTATCATGGTCGTACTTGGAAGCAAAGGCAGTTAGATTGGATTGCAATATTTCCAAGGAAGTGGTGAATGTCTATAAGTAGTGATGGAAATTGGGTGTATTTTTTAGCTTGCACGTTTTTGGAGTAAAAGAGTGCATTTTCTTTTCCTAAGCTGTTGCCATTATTATTTGATCCCTGATGTGAGATCGTTCAACATATCATTGACGTATACCAAACCGGATTGAACATTTGTATATGCTCATAAAAGACAGAAAGTAGCCCCGAGGATTTTTTTTGCGGAGTTATAATTATAAACACTTGTTGAACTCAGAGTAGAATTGATGATCAGTGTCATTCTTGCATATGTCCTTGTCTATTGCCGTCTTCCCTCCCCCCTTGTCACAGCTGCTTGTATATGATCAAATAAAGCGTCATGATAGTTAAGCTGCTCTGTTCCTAAACATTCTTCAAATTTGATTTTGGGTATCTTTGTTTTATAATTAGCCCAAAATGAAGAAGAATTTCATCACTAGTAATTACTCTAGAGTAAAACCTCAAAACAAAATAAAGAAATGATACCACGTGAACAATGTATATCATTATTCTTTATGATAAAGGAGAGAACATCTAACCATTGAGTAGCTACGGGTAAGTGCTCATAAAGAACAGAGATGAATAGTGTGGATGACTTTGGGGTGTTAGTTTTAGTCAAGTAAACTGTGTGTGTTTTTTTAGCCCTCCTGTTTTTTTGGATATGGTAATCTAAAGAATGAATATTCTATTCCTCAGTCGTTATCATTATTATGCAACTCCTGAGGAGTGAACTTCTTTTTTGACTACATTCAGTTATATTCAAAACCTGAATGAACATTCGTGTGTACTGTTAAAAGACAGAGAGTAACTTTGAGGTGTTTGATGCGAAGTTAGAATGGTAAGTCCTTGTTGGACTCAGAGTAGAATACTGGATCGACGTCGTAGTAATTCTTGTCAATGCCCTTCTTTATTTCCTTCTCCCTCTCCTCCCTTGTCAGGGCTGACTTTAGTTGATCTCCTCCAAAACAATATTACAATTGTCAGGGTTACCATGTTGATTTTTGGTTTCTTTTTTTAAAATGCTCCTGATTAGCTTCACTGCCTATAATAAGTCTTTTTGACATCATATCGAGACAATGATTGCTTGCAGAAGGTCATCAAATTAAATAAATGTTTAACTTTATATCTATTGATCTCGTCACTTATAATATTTTGGCATTATTTTCCTTATATACTGCTTTAACTACGCATTTAAAGTTGTTCAGAATTATCTTCTGTATGCAATAATGAGCACTCATCTTAAAGTGGTATTTTTAGTCAATGGAAGGCATACTTACCTATCGAGTGTCTTATAGGTATGTGTTTGCGAGAGAGTGAGAGACGAAAATAAAAAAAATCATTAATTTGGTTATCGATAAAAGAACGTAATTTAAAACCAGATTTGATTCATTAAAGTTAAAGGAAGTGTTTTTTTGAGGTGTTGAAGTGTTATGAAGTGGAAAACTTAAAGGAAATAGAATTGGTGCTTTTCCTGCATACAATAAAACAGTTTCTAAAGAATATGAACAATCTAATCAAACATTGATATCTGTAACAAGGAAAAACAAGGAAATCAAGGGGTTTTGATTAATCAATTTTAAATTAAATGGTCATTTTTTAAGACTGATTTAAAAAAACTAAAATTGAGAAGCAGATACAATAATTGATTTCATTCAATGTAGCCTCTACTGGGCTCAATAATGGCCTTGATTAAGGTTCTGATCCGCGAGCAGGTCTTGGAAACTAGAGCCCAATCTAAATTCTTGCATTTTGGAAACATGGTGCAAAACAAGGACTTCTTGGTGGTGTACAGACCTTTGTTGAACTTTGATTCAAGGTAGCTTCAGACAAAATGAACTATCAATAGACATTAATCCTCTCCTGCATCTGGCATTGAATTCCTTGACATAGAAGATCGTTCTCCTGGGTCATTAGTTTTCACCAAAGACTTCCTTAACTCCGCTCCCCTTTTCCTGTAAATCTATGTGATCTTAGAGACCTCAGGATTGCTAATATTTAGATCGTTGCCAAAATAATTACAACATTGCACCTGCGTTTAAAAATGTTATATACTTGAAGTATTTTTTTTGACACTATGGCGGTGTTTTGGGATCTAAGTGAAACGTTTATAATGTGTTTTTCACCACAAAAAAGGTATTGCACCTTTTTTTTAATATTATATATGGAGTAAACAAACCAGAAATCTGAAGCACCAGATTTCGTTGTTATTCTCTATATATATTAAAAAAAACGAATTAATTATTCGTGGTCAACTCGTCAAGCACTCCTAAAATAGAACATAGAGTTTAAAATATTGAAAAAGAGTAAAATTGAGTGTGTTTTTTAAATTTTAAGATTAAAAAGTTGTGTGGAAAAAAATAAATACATAATTGTCGTGAAATACGTGAGTTTAGTTCCAATTCAAACGTTCGAAAAGTAGCCTGGCGTCAAATATGACTACTCGTCTATTCTAAAGATGCAACATTTGATTCCTTCTACACTGATATTTGGCGCTTAAATATGGGTATAGTGTAGTTGGGGGTGGGGGGGGGGGGGTAGGTGTTGAGTAAACCCCCTCCCTTCATTTAAATTATATTGTCAAAATTTGTCAATTTAATTACCAAAACAACAAAATTATTGTAAATTAAAAATCTATATTAACCAATCAAAGTCTCTCTATGTACAAGGTAACCCATTAGTCTTACAACAACTTCAACATAATATATCTCATATATAGGTGTACATTTTTTAATTTTGTTTGTTGCCTATGATTCATGCTACTTCCATCTTTGTTTGTTGCAAAACATACTTTTTCCTAAAACATCTTCTTGAGCCTCTAACGACGACATCGTGAACCCGAAGCGCACTATCGTTTAGCTTGATTTGGAAGTGAAGAGCTGTAGGGCCTTTACTGAGGTCCTGAAATACCTCAATGTTTCCATTAATTGATCTACTACACTACCAAGTGGTAGAAGGAGACCAAGAGTGTCAATGAGAGGCCCAGGAGAGACCACACGAAGTAAATGAAGACATACTGGTTGATCGAGGCAACGAGGTCAAAGATCAACTACAAAAGATGTCATCCATAAGAAAGATGACTTGCGAGGCTGGTTGGTCTCTAGAAACCATTTTGAATTTTACGTTAATTACAATGGTCTACAAAAAAAATATTTGTTTTCTTTCTTGGCTGTTGAAGTTGAAAAAGAGACAGTAGCAATGAACATTTGCTGGGGAGTTATTTTATGTTCTATATTAATATAACAAAGTATGCCTGTTTGTCCACCCCTAAAACTCTGGATAATGGTGAGTAGCTGCTCCAGGTGGTAAAAAGTGTTTAATAAAAGTTATATATTCCTCATTGTTTAATTTTAGGGGGACATCAGTAAATCAGAATCTTTTTAATTGCAATTCATGCCACTGATTCCAAATCAACAAATCTGACAGATACGTATCAATAAAAGTATTTGAGTAAAAAATCGCACATAAAACTGATTGCACTTCCCTTTAAATAATGTCAAAATTTGGGAGCTCATCCTAATCGTTACGAAATATTACTTACAATTGGTGATTACTTTGTGTTACTGAATGTTACCTCTATATATGGGCAAGAAGCAAATCAAATTTCATAGTTGACCAACTTTGGTCAAATCAAGTTTGTTTATGGTCATTCAAAAAAAAAAAAAAAATATCTGTAATAAAAAAAAAAAAAAAAGATCTTTGACTTCCCTTTTAAAATTCCTTATCCATCAAAATGATCTTATGCAAAATTTCTATAGTTTATCTCTCATTGTTAAAAAACAACAACATATATTTGGCGGGAAAAGGGGTAAAAAGTCAGGGACCTCGCAATAGGGGGCTTGACCACTGCACTTTTTGATAATTTACAATTATCATAGAGCAAGGACATTTCTATTCTGTGGACATGTTGTCCAACTAGCGTTGGCTTTAGGGGGAGAGAGTAATTCTTTTGAAATTAGTAGAATACAGATTTAATTTTGATTCTAGATTATTATCTCAATTTGATTTTAATCTTTTATTTCTTGTTTTATTATTATTACAGAAAGTCCCTATTGTATATTAAACCAAGGAGACAGACCATTGCCTTAAGCACAAACATGTCCTCTTGTTACATCCTGAAAATCGACTTAACCCATAAAAATTGGACTTTTCCTTAATTTATATAAAAATCCCCGGAACACTTTGGATAGTTTCCAGGCTTGTACCCGTTCTCCCTTTTGCCGTTCAATCGTTCATTTTGTAAAAACATTCCGTTAGCCGTTCAATTGTTCATTTTTGAAATTTTATTTTATTCATTTTATATTTATCTAGTATAAAAAGCTCAACCTCAAAAAAGTACTCATTAATATATAAAGCCATTTTTGTTTTGAAATCCATAAAAATGAGCATCAAGGGCGAAGCTTTCTAAAAGTAAAACAGACAATCCCAGGGGTTCTAAAATGATACTCTCAATTTTTATAAAATAGTGTCTAATTTCTTCAAATTGTTTTTTTAATAGCCTCAAAATTTATTCAAGGAAACCCCCAATTTATTTTCAACAGCCTCCCTCCTTCAAAAAATAGATGAACCGACATATTTTTTCTGAATTACCTTATTTAATGGAAAGGTTTACCCGCAAAATTTTGAGTATTATTTTAAAAAAAATTCATAGGTTATATCCTCAAAAAATTAATTTTTTTTCTATAAAATAAGTTCAATTATTCAGAAAAAATTACACTTTTTTTTGAAAAAAGTTATGTTTTTTGGCAAAAAATTTCAAAAATTTAAAGTTTTCTTCCCAAAAAAAATCAAAAAGCTACAGCTGTTTACAAAAAATACTTTTTTTAGAAAAAAAATTTCAACTATTTACAAAAAAATAAACTTTTCAGAAAAAATTCTAAATATTAAGTTTTTTGGGAAAAAGTTTCAAAAATCCATAGCTTTGTCCTCAAAAAATTTCAAAAATCTAAGCTCTTTGCAATTAATATATATTTTTTTTAATTTCAAAAATTAAATATTAAATATTCTACAGAAAAATTACAAAAATCCATTGCTATTCTCAAAAAATTTAATTTGTTAAAAAAATCTCATAAATCGTAGAGTGATTTTCAAATCCAATGCAATAAAATTAAGTGTGTAAAGAAGAATCTTGATGATGGAATGATATCTCTGGAAGTAATGTAGAGACAATAATTTATTAAAAGGATATAAGCAGTGTCAGATATTGTCCCTGAAATAATGTGATGTTTATAATCTGAAGAGTGTAATATTATTGATTAAAATACAGGAGAACAATGTTGAACAATGATCAAATGCCGAATGGTCAAAATTGAGAATGATAAGGAAAATACAATTTACATTTTTGTTAAATTATATTCGTGTCGAAGAAACTGTTTTTCCATGCAAAAATGTTACAGAAGTATATCTATCAAGAAGAGTTTGTAGAGAGTTTCAATTCATTCCGGGGGATTTTTCCAATTAGTTTCGAATAGCATTATTAAATAATGAAATGCATGAAGCAAATTAAAAGTTACTGATTAGGGAATTCAATGATTTTTTTTGTTGACGGATAGTTAAATACCTCATGCAATTTATTATGCACGACCTATACCATTTGCCTATAAAGATGAAGTAAAGAAGGAAATTGATCACATGGAGAAAACGGGAGTCATGCGTAAAGTAGGGGGCAAGGCTATTGAACCGTGTCACCCATAATAGTAGTTCCAAAATCAAATGGGAAAGTTAGACTTTGTGTTGATTTAAAAGAATTGAATAATCAAGTTTATCAATCAATGCATCCAATGAGGATTTCAAGACTTTTTGTTTTGAGTTAACCTAGAAAATGCATATTTTATACACAATAGATGCAATACAAGGCTATTGGCAAATAAAGTTAGATAACAAATCAAGACATTGGACTTGCTTTATGACTCCTTGGTGAAGATATGTTTTTAATAGAGCACCAATAGGTTTTGTTGCAACTGGAGATGCATATTGCGTACGTGGAGATGAAAATTTTGGATAATTTACCAGACACATTTAGAGTGGTCGATGATGTTTGAAGAGTATCAAAGGATTCTGAAGACCATGTTTGTAAAGTTAAAAGGATTTTGGAAAAATAAAGAGAGAAGAAAATTACTTTAAATCCTGATAAATTTATATTTGTTCAACCATGAGTAAAATTTTTTGGGCATTACATATTTAAAGAAGGCACAGAAGTTGATCCTGATAAATGGAGTACAATTAGTAAATTTCTAAATCCAACAAATAGGAAGGATCTAAGGAATTTAATGGGATTAGTCAAAGAACTGAGTCCGGTTTCATCAAAGGTAATTTAAGCAGCGGGACCTATAAGAGAATTATTACCATCAAAATTTGAATTTAGATGAACTAAGAACCATACCTTATCCACCAACAAATTAAAAGAAGTGGTGACTTCCCCACCTGGGGAAATATTCTGAAGAAACAGGAGGTTCTTGAGAGTGCAAAATGGAATTATTAATCCCAAGACAATGATCGACTTTGTAAGGAATTACATAGATTGTTGATAATGTGAACAAAGAAGGGAGATGTTAAGGTTCCAGTAGTTTAATAAACAGGTTGAAATGTTGCTCTCTCTAGTACAAGATACTTGAAGAAAGAGTCATTATAAATATGGGATTGACCATGACGTTGTGTATATAATGTATTGCTTATTTGTTAAGATATAATATAATATAATTAAGATAATAATCAGTCGTAATAATTATTGCATCCTTATAAACATAATAGACAATCTACTGCTGATCCCTTGTACTAAACAGAGCCCTGGTTGGGAATTATTGTGTTAAATTGCAGCATTTATATCCGGGTTAGCAAGTTTCTATATCTTAACATCCGCATAACTGCATTTTTAGATATTTGATAACTCGGTAATGAGACAATACCATGAATAATAAAACGACATATGCGCAATGAATGATACTTCCATTTAGGTGGATGTGGTCCACCGAGTGAGACATGAGAACCTCTTCCAAGTAGATGAGATCCTTAAACAATAAACATCAAGGATACTGGAACATCATACATAGATTCTTGGTAACTATAAGTGTATTCTACATTGAAAATATCCATCCAAATCCCTCACTCAGTTCTGGAAGTAATTGATTTATTACTATTTTCAATAGATATACTATATCATTGTATTTATTTTTTATTCTTCCCATGATATAGGATAAAAGTAAAAGACTTCGTTGCATTTCTTATTAATGTTCTATAGAATCCCCCACAAAACACTTTGTTTTTCCAATGAAACGTTGCCTGATGATGATATTGAGTAGCTTAATTGCAATTCTTGTAATTTACATTAGGTAATATTATTAGTAAGTTCATAATTATGACATCAAATGTATTTTGTTGTGAAATTATATTTTGCTCTTTTTTGTATAAGAAGGTAGAGCATACAGATAAAAATATTCTTATTCCATCAACAGCTGTTACATCAAACAGGTTTGAAAATACGTAAAATACAATTAAAAATCAATTCCTTACGTATAATTTGGATGTCTCGCACTCCATTTAGAACAATCCTATAAAATAGTTTCACAAATTAACTACTTACATGCCCTATAGAAATGTATAGCTACGCTTTTAATGAAATATGACATTAATACAGTAGACTTAGTTAATGTTGACTATTAATCAACTACAAGTTTAAAAAAAAAATGAGGATAGTTCAAATCCTATTCATAAAGTTGTAAATCTTAAGCATTTTAGTCGAGGGGTGTCTGCAGGGAGTGGGCTGAAGGGGCTTTATCCCCGTCTCCCAAAAAAAAGGGAATTATTTATTTTTACAAAAAATGTAATATTTACAAAAAAAATTCAAAAATTTAAATTTTCTAATTTAAAAAAAAAAATAATAATTTTCTGTAAATATTTATGGAGTTTTGAAATTTTTCTACAAAATATTTAATATTTCAAATATAATTTTTGAAATTTTTTTCACAGCATCATCTCCTTGAATGCTGTTGTTATCAAGTGCTGTGGAAAATTATCCCCCGCGGACGTGGTCAAGGCCAGCAAATCCTTTAGGCTTTGTATCAAGTGAATTATTAGCGAAGATGGGGGATACGTTGAGTGAGTTTTTTCTATTGTATTATGGAACTTGCTTCCCATATTGATCAGGATACAGCTAAAGGTGGTTCCGCATTTACCTGAACGACACTATATTGAATATTAATTCTATAGTTGGCAAGAATTGGCTTAGTACCAACTGATTTTGGGCCTTCATTCTGTCTCTATTTGGAGAAAAAGGTGGGTGATACTTTGTTCAATAAAGGTAACGATGTGATCGATGCAACTGTTTAAGAATATGGCCATCCTTTGTGGATCAAAATCTAAATAATTCGTCATCTCGTCATCATGAATTTTATCAAGAAGATAAAAGGCAGCGAATCTCAGATCTCATAGATGCTGATGTTGAAGTGGAGAGGATTGTGAACATTGTGAAGTGCTCCAGGAGCCTGGTTTGCAAGGTGGACAAGATGAAGAATGATGGAGTAGAGCTCTTTAGGAAAGCAAAAAGTGAAGGGCAGAATTCTATCCTGAGATCTTGTCCTATTTGTAAATGAAGATCAAGGAGGACCACACCTAATCGATGAATTGCATCGTCAATTTCCTGTGAAGGGCGACTTGGGATTGGGCTCATACACGACGACCCCCACAACACGTTCTAACAGAAGTCATGAAGGCTAGGAAGCTCGCAAGGTAAAAAGCAAAGATTACTCGCCAGATTTGAACCTGCTAGACTTTGCTGTGTGGGACAACTCGGAGAGGGAAACCAACAAAACTCAAGACCAAAATATGGACTCACTAAAGGTCACCATAGTGGCTCTGTGAGACAACTTGTCTGATGAGTTTGTCATCAACATTTGCAAGGCCTTCTGGCGACGTGTAAAGGCTGTGATTAATATTAAAGATAGCCACATTGAGTGACCAAAGGCCTTGTTAACAAGTTTTGTAATTTTTTCGGCTGAATACTTTTGGACAGAAAAAGATATTGAAGTATTTCTATACCCACCTCTCGAGTCCACGTTTTGCAGCCCATCCCTGCATAGGATGCAAATCAGTTCAAGGATTGACAATAATTTAACAATCCCCTACAAGGTTTCCAACCGTGGTTTTAACACTTGCACAAATCAAGATATATGTTTTAAAAACAACAAAAATAATATTCAAGGCTAAGGAGTTTTTTTATATTTCATATACAGAAATTAATATTGAGCACGTATTAATATTCTGCAGATATTTGAGATTTTTTCTTAGTGTACTAATTTTTATAACATTCATTCTTTAATGTACTCATACACTTGTCCTGTTGATTTTCATAAACATATTTTACTATGTTACATTAAATTATTTGGGCATCAAAACATTGCATGATTCTATACGTGTAACTCAATCAGAATTGGAAGCACACCCATTGTTGAATCTACTTAATAGGAACATATATATGAAAAATAAATAAAAAGTAATAAATTGTTTTGATCATGACATCTACACTGTGCCTTCACTTATCCTTCAATATCGACAAGCTCCTATAGTTGCATGTTGAGGTATAATAAAACCATATACTAAATAGGTTTGTATTAATATATGCATAAATTATGCGTAAACCATATAAAATATCTACATTTTATGATAAATTGTACTAGTAGAAACTACTGCTCCGGTTTGGTCTGAAAATCTGAGAACAGTCAGATACCAGAATTGTCCACAGGGGATGGGCTGGAGGCTGTAGCCCTATCCCTCAAATTATAAAATATATCAAATTTTCCAAAAAAAATTATTTGCGTGAATAGCTGTGGATTTTAGAATTGAAAAAAAAATTAATATTCGAAATTTTTTTCCAAAAAATTTGACTTTTTTTCAAAAAATTTAATAATTTGAATTTTTTTGCGAGAAAATAAATTTTCCGTGAAAGGCGTGGAATTTAGAAATTTTTTCAAGAAATTAATTTTTTTGAATTGATACTTTTAGACCCCTTAACGGATTGATTTTCTTGGGAAGACAAGTTCTAAAAAGTAACCTTTATTTTTTTTTAAATAACCACTCCTAGCATGATATAAAATAAATATTGTAACCCTGATTCCATACAAAAAACATATCAGCTATCTATAATTCAATTTTTGAATTTCAATCTTGGATTCTATCTGCTGCAAGTGAAGAATCACCACTAATTCCAAGACCCATGGATTGATCCTTCTTGAAGGCCACATCTTAAAATTAATACATGAATCCCTTTTGTGGGTCCCCGTCCATGTCATCATGACCATAGATTCACATTGATCAAAGTGTCCCTGAAGCTTATGAACGCATTCTAATTTATCTAATTGATGTAAAAGAATTAATTATTTTTAATTTAATCTGTACTAACTTGTTATGTTTCGGAGCCTTCAAAACCAAGTCTAAGATTACTGCAACTATCCTTCTTTTGTATTACCTAATTTTATCATTTTAGAAGAGACTTCGAGTCTGCTTCAAGAAAATTAGAAATTGAAAACGAGATATATCGAGTAAAATCCATTAAGGGATTAAAGAATTTTGATCAAGATCGGTCTCAAAGGAAATTCGGCCCTAGAAAATAAATCAGTCTTAACAAGCTTCATTTAAAATTTGGTCCAGGAAGAGACTATAGATGAATCCTTGATGAAGTCAGTTGTGTTTCAAAATGCTGAACACCGACATAAAATAAAGTTATACGATGTGCTGCATCCATCACATTTGTACAACTCATAAATCATATTGAATGGCAAAAAAATATGTCCATAAATTGAGAGCCAAATTTCGATTTATTTTTGAATACAATTTCGAGTCTTTCGTTTTTTTAAATTTGGGTCTAAGATCTGGACCTAAATTTCGATCTAAAGTAGTCTAGAAAAAACCACTTAAGACCAAACAGGGGGGGGGGAAAATGGACTAGGTCTCAAACTAGTTGATACTCATAGGAAGTAACAATCTAGACTTCTTAAAGGGGATTATAGAGGAAAACATCCACTCATAACTCGAGATGTAAGTTATACACCTTGTTCAATTATAGTAGGTAACAAATTATTTCCTTTTGGATTGAGATAGTGTGTTCCTGATTCTTTTTACATTGATAAAGTGACAAGGATCTTTGTAAACTAAATTCTTTGCTTTTGTGGGCCATTGGGAGCAACATTCCATAAACTATAATTAGTTTTTATTAATATAACACATTTTGTATGTCTTTTTTCTTTTTGCATGAATGTATGTCTAGACAAAGTCATTTTTGATCTAAGAACTAACAATGTAGTCGTTTTATTGAAATTTCGTAGTAGTTTTGTATATAGCATCGAGTGTATATACATGGTGCATTGTGTAGAGATTGGGAACTCAAAACTTGTGGTTACAATTAATTATGATTTTATCCCTGTTATTTATAATTACGAGGATTCATTAGTCAACAAACGATAGGGGAAAAAAATATATACAAACTTCTCCGTGCTATTGTCAGGGCTGATAAGGCTACAGAGACGCTTCCCATCTCCATTAGGACTGCCTAAAACATCAATAAGTCAATTACCGCCCATACAGTGAATGTCACCCAAAACGTCTGCAGCAACAATATGGCTGCCTCCATCTGACCCTCCACCAGCCCTGATCTCAAGCTCATGTACTTGGCAGTTTGGGGCGTCTTGGAGAAATTTTTCTAAGGCACCTCTTATCCAAATTAGGATTTGCTCCAAGCTGCAATCATAACAGCAGAGATATAAAAAATCTTCTCCGTGCGAGTATTAGTGCTGATAAGACTGGAGAGACCGGTGTCATCTCCATTTGGACTGCCTACAACATCAATAAGTCAATTACAGGTGTATACATCCAATAGAAACCAAAACTTATGCAGCAAAAGTATGGCTGAATTATGACCGCCTCCATCCAACCTTCTTCCAGCCTGCATCTCAAATCCCTAGACTTTTCAGTTTGGGTGTCTTGGAAAAATAAGTCTACCACACCTCTCATCCAAATTATAATTTGCTGTGAGCTGTCATCATAACAGCGGGGACAACATGGGTCAGCCTTCATCGTCAAAAGCTGTCAATCTGTTCGCCGTTGTGATGAGGCTATTATTGCTTCTGGAGGAGGGCATATTAAATAAAAAATATAGACATATATAGTATTTAAGCAATTCACAAATTGGTTATGATTTGCTTTCCTTGATTCCATAGAAATAACATTTTTTGAAATATAGTCATGCCACAGAAAGATTTGGGTCCCTTTTTGATAGTGATCCCTAATGTTTTATCATATACATATACACTATAAAAAAAGAGTATAACATACAGGGTGTACTGTAAAATATTGCTCACATATTGTAGTAGATCATATGTTTATATCATGCCTCATTTACATGTAAAGGGGTTGTATAAAATATGATCACTGGTATGTAAAATGAATCGGAGGTCTTTAGTTCAACTTAGATCCAAAAAAGGAAAACAAAAAGGGAAGTACATTATATAAAATTTAAAGATAAAATAATGTGCCTTTAGATGAGGTTTATGAACAAGCTGAAATACTTGTTGTCTCAACAATTTATAGTAAAAAAACATCAAGCTGTTATTATTCTTTTTGGGGAGATAACATCTAAGTATTGTGTAAGTACGTGTCAGTGTGTCCATGAAAAAGGAGAGAAACACGAGGAAAATATACAGGAATAATTAAAACATTTTGTAAATTTGATAATATGTACCTGCAAACTATATTCTGTGGTTTTGTTTTTTTTACTTTTAAGTATTAAGATCGTTCAAGGTAAAACTAGCACTAAATCATGTAGATGTTTGCAAATATATTTTTCAAAAACCCTTTGTAGGCCACATAATCAATAATTTCGAGTTATAAAGGTCATTTTCATGTTTGACTAGTGTTATTTGCCCTTCGAGGATTTTGATTCTTAAAGAGCACATTTTGTTAACAAATATATTTCCTCACAAAAGGGACTTTGGAGATGTTTAAGTAGGACTCTAACTGTCTCATTGACGAGCCTAACTTTTGACTATTAAAGACATCTATTAATGTTATTCATTACAAAAGTAGCTATATGTAGAAAACAGATTTCATGATTTTTGTCACGTGTATGATCAGTAATTAATTAATTGATCATTATCAAGCTTAGTAATTAGAACAACTAATTTGGCATGAACTTCGTTTAGTCTTCTGTTAGTTCTTATTTGTTCGGTATAATACAGTTCAGTCTTAGGACCAGACCTATCAGTCCTTGGGACCTGGCCTTAAGACTAGCACTCCCTTAAGACTAGCACTCCTTTGGAGTGTCAGCACTAGAACTGATAAATAAAGAAAAACTAAATTTGAGCTACGTCATCAAGGACCAAGCTTTATAAGACTTTAGGATTTATATGCAGGACTGAAATGGACCAGACCTGAGACTGCTATCTTCAGTGCTAAATAAGGATCGACAACAACACTAGGCATTGATAGTGCTTGATTAGTAGTAGTTTGCTTACATACCCAAGGATCGTGGCGCCATCTTGTATATGTTATTGTTTATTAACATAAACGTACCTTAGCTTTGAATTAGGGACGTATCAGCCTGTTGTAAGCCCGACAGTACAAATAACGTTTATTTAAAAAAAAATCAAGTTTTTAATCCCAATGTATACGTGTTAAAATTATAAAAAGTACAACTTAGTTAAATATAAATAAATTTTATTGTTGATAAAATCAAAAACGTTATTATTTTTTACACAAACATCAATAATTATCACGAACCTCATTTTGTTTTGCAAATTTGTTGATTGTCTCCTCCATCTAATAAGCCTCAATAAAATTAGTGGTTTTACGTTCCATGTTCAAAATTGTAACTGCTGTGAGACAATCTTCATTGAATCGGTTCCGTAGCTATGTTTGTATTCTACAAAGAGCTGAGAATGATCCTTCTGGTGATAAGGAAGTTTTGTATTGTATTGAGGCAAGAATATATTGTCATCGTGATGTTATATCATGTGATCTCTACTCTGACTGTCTAACTTTCTGTCAATGCAGGTATCTCTCTGATTTTTTTTTCTTCTTTTTTTACCCCTCTTTTTGTTCTTCCCTTTTGAAAAGCCGAAGCCAGTGGCGTCACATGAGATCACTGACGTCTCTTTTGATACATTATTACAAAAACCTAATACATCAGCACCATCTTGCGGATATCGATGTTGTTTCTTGTTTGCTCATGACCTATTTTAGTCTTGAGTTACTACTAGTAACGTATGTAATTCTAGAACACCATATTGGCCTCAAAATCGATTTTTAAGGTATTAGTCCCATTATCAAGATCAAGAATGAAACAACTCGAGTACTGTACAGCGCTGTATAAGTTCGATCGGCTTGCACTAAACAGCTATTCAGACAGTTTTGTGATTGTTTGACTCAATATTGTTTGGATTATTCAAAGATGGACACCAGTAATGCGAAAATGCGCCACATTTTACAGTTTTTCTTTGAACAAGACAAAATACAAGTTAGGGGACCGAAAATGAGAGAAAAGTAGATGGTCCTGATAATGTAACAAGCAATCGCGCGCAATTTTGGTTTCGTCGATTCCATTGCAGATATTTCATTCTGAAAGATTTACCACACTCTGAATGCCAATTGTCTAAATAATGGAAATCTTTTATTCCAACCGTCAATTAAGCATTGTTTTGATAACGAAGGAGATGAACATTAATGGAGAAAAAAAATCCATTAAAACTAACTTTTTACTACTCAACCTATTTTATAACAAAAATAGAAATAACGATCGTCATTACATTTAATACTTCCTTGGCGAAAAAAGAATTTAAAGTCAGTGCCAATTAGCCAATTACGTCTTTCTTCCAAGCTATTACAACACTCGATATTAATAGTAGAAAGATGTTCCCTAGGGAGATTCTAATTTTTGTAAGTAACTATTTCTTTGTAAGGCGCAGGATATTGGAAGACATTTGCATTAATTTATAGGTGAGGTTGCGGGATCATTTTATAATATCATTATTTCTAAAACGTAAACAAATAAAAAGATATTGATTTACTTTCAAAAAATAAAGTTACTTTGAAGTTTGTGAAGTGTCCAGTACCAACAAACCATTCCAAGAAAGAAATTTTGATCAAAAAGAGCTTTGAATGTAAATTTCTCAAACTCACAGAATCAAATGCAATCAGTCAAGTTTATCATATTCTGTAGATTTTCAAATAATATTAGTTTGAATCAGGTACTGTTATATTTAGTTCACGAAACTTCTACCAGAAATTAATACAAATTAAAAATCTATATTATTATTTTTCCCTGGTGTAACTTTATTCCAATAAAATATAAAAACTTAAACATCCTCCAAGCAAAAAGTTTAGGCCACCGGACAATGCAAATTTTTATTACTAAGCAACAAGCCAATAAAAGGTCATCAAAATTTAAAACATTTGACATTTGAAAAACAAGGAAACAAATAAGAAAACTCAAAATAAAGAGTCTTAAGAAACAGTCTACCCCTTAATAACTTCTATAGGTAACTTATTTCAATATGGGCATGACGTCTGTAATGTGTGAATAAATGGAGTCCTTTTTGCATATACAAGTGTGTTTGAAACGTGGCCAACCTACCAAAGATACAAGAGAATTTTGCGGATTTTTTTCAAAACAGTCTCTTTTCACTCTACAAACCTCTCCCAGTTATTCTCCAATCTCTGCAACCCTTCCAAAAAGTACTATAGTGTAGTTTTTCTATAATTGTTCACGAAGGGGATTTCCTCTTCATTTGACGAAAATCTTTGCAGTCCACTGAGTGCACTGTAGTTTTGTTCTGGGAGATAATGGTCTATCTAAGTTTCATCTACAGTCATTAATCGGCGCCTAAAGTGCACCAACAGAGGAATAGTAAATTTTGTACATTTTCACAAAAAAAAAAAAAAAAAAAAATATCATCAACCCACTTAAACGAGTTTTACATAACTTTGCGTCTAAAATGGCCGAAACTCTTGTGAGTAACTGGGAAAAGATACTAAGTAGATGGCACTTACTTTTATTAACGCGTACCGCCATCTTTACGTTGAGTTCTGAAAATATACAGGCCACCCTAGCATTATTAGTTGACTCTTGGTAATAATGTTGTGAACCTTTGCCTTCCTCGTTCCGATAATAGTGTCCTAAAAAATTACCCCTATCATTTTTTGCCCTAAAATTATCGAGCAGGTCATGTGAGATCTATTAATAAAACTCCAGAAGTAATGTTCACAAATCTTGCTCGCTACATTCAAATAGAGATTCAAAAACTGCTGCAAAAGATTTTCTGAAAATAAATTATTTTAGGAACGCATGTTCAAATATCTACCGAAAATCCCATGACTCACAAAAAAAACCACCAATTTTTAAAAATAAAGGTCCCTCTTATGTTCAAAGTTCAATAAGATATAGTTTGAGTTCAGTAAGTCAATCATGAGTGCATTAATAAGAGCTATGATCAAATTCATCAACAGTTGATGACATTTGAAGAAAGACTCTCTTCTTGCCTGTTAGAGCTTGTCTCGAACAATTAGTTTGAATCCTTCTAAATTGCATAGCAAAATGGATCAATGATGTCAGTTTGAGCATTTAAATGCGAGCATGCATGTTAAATGTATATTAATATTTGTTCATTATCGAAAGTGGACCACCATAACTACTCATGTTGAAGTAATATGTTATCAATTGGAATTAAGTACATCTATGAATATTTTTTTACATTTGTTGTTCATTTAAAACTTATTTTTCTTCCCTTCTACTTCCTTAATATTAAAACTTTAAGAATTCTCCTATTATAAAGATGGAAAGATTAATAGTTTTTAAAGCGTTTCCATGAGGCTTAAAATAACAAGTATTATAACCAGGGGTGTTACTAGTTTTCATTCTTTGGGGCAACTTTGCCCTAAAAATTATTAACACAATTTTATACTCCCAATTATGTATATAAACCGCTATATTTTACACAATGACTCTAGACAAAGAGTGGATATTCAAGGCAAGGAAGGTAGGATTCAGCAGTTCTCAATTCTGATTGGCTCAAAATTAGAAGCTGCTACATTTTCCTCCAGGCACGCAGCCAGTTTGAACAAACCGCCTACCCCTAGTGAAAAGAGAAGAATAAGGGCGTTACATCACAACAATAATACGATATTATAGGTTGGTGTTAGGAACATAGACTTCCTTGTTTTTTAGATTGAATTGTTTATTTTTCCCTTAACCTCTCTTTCCCTAGAGTCCTTTTGTATATACTAGGAGATATGCTCAACATGAGGGCTAAATAGAGGGAAATAGAAACAAAGGAATGAAGGTAGAAGAACTGGTACAGAGAGAAGGATGTGAAAAGATACAGGTGGGAGAAGAGAAGAGAGACAGAATGAAAGATATGGTTTTATTTAGCTGAAAAACAGGCATTAAATGAACATGCTTGGGTATTTTATACGTCTACTTGCTAAATTTTAGACTGATCTGTTCCACCATTTTGGATTCCATGTGCGATAATATTAAAAATATACTTATAAATAGTATATATTATATGATAAAAAATTTGTCAGGGCTTTTAAGGGGGCCTCCGTCCCCTCCTCAAAAGGGACGTGCTACGCCATTGATAATAACAATGAAATATTCTATCAATATTAAGGAAAATAGTGAAATACTGGATGTTGGAAGTGGACCAACAAATAATAGGGTTCAAAATTTTTATAAAAATATATCCATCTAGTTTTTTTATTTATAATTTTAATATTTATTAAAAATATGCTATTACATCGTTTTATAACCTTATATCCATATTGTAGACAATAAATCCATTATTATAATGGAAGAAGTAAGATATTTATCGCTAATTATCATACTTTTCCCGTCCTTTATTAATCAATTAATAATAATTAATGGTATAAATCTAGACATTTGTCTAATTTACTAATTCCATTTAATTCAAATATCACAATTTATTATAGGTATCAAGTAATATTCCATGGATGTATTAAGTTTTTTTTTTATTGTTAAAACCATTTAATAAAGTTTTTTATCAAATGATTTTGAAAATTTGTCTATTTCATGCATTAAAAATAGTAACTATAAGCCCCAGAAACTTCAATTGTAATGCAATTAATTAAGTTAGTGAAAACGTTCTACAAAAAATGAATCGCATGCCACTTAATATATATATTTGAATAAACCTTGAATTTTTAAAAATAATTTATTAACAACAAAAAAATTGAAGGACGATGAATCAATAATTACAAAACTCTCGTTTATAGCTCGTGGAAAATATTTTTGTTTGTTCTAAAAATAGAAAATACAGCGGACATTTCAAAATATTAGATAAAAAATTAAAGGAACCCATTTTCTATAAAAATTTTTTTTTAAAGCTCTAAGGTAAACTACCTCTTTGACCAATTTGTTGGACTAAAAGTACATTATTAATAAATTAACGAAATAATACAAAGTAAGGAATTAAATGGATGTTGTCAATTTGGTGAAGATAGCTTGATTTATAATGTATCTTTTTGTCATCATATAACACGAATGCTTTGAATTAAATCCAAAATCTGGTATCAGGAGGTGGCTTTTGCTGCTTAAAAAGTTATTTTAGAAGTGATTTATTGAGTATCTTAAAATGTGTTCTAGTGGATATGGAAATCCACTTTTAGAAATTGATAGATATTGTAAAAATGAGTGGACTGTATGAAGGAGAACCCAGCCTCAAGTAGGATTCTGATACAATAACAAAACCCAAAATAAATTAATAAATATAAATACCTTAATAAACAGACGTTATAATCAGTTTTGATTTATAAACTTTATTAGTAACTCTATGCCTTGAATTTCGTTATCAATAATAACGAACAAAAGACACACCAATCCAATATCCTCTTGCTTTTCGTCCCTATACTTTAGACTAAAGTATTAAACCAAGTAGCACATCGAAGGCTAACGTCATTATTAGCAAAAAAAAAAATATATCTTGGTAAAAATGTACTTTTTTTGTCTGCTAGAGGTATTATTATTTCAAGCATTTTGGAGAATCCTTCCCTGTTCTCTGTTCCCTGTTTACCAAATTGAGCAAAGTACTGTACTGTTCTACTTTTACTCAATTCATTATTCATATGCTTTTTGCTTGAACAATTATGGAGAAGGAATTAGCCATTTACAAAGAAGAAGGCTCGTCCAGTGTTCGGGAAGAGACTGGAGGCTGTCCCATCCGGTATAAATTGAACACTTTGTTCAAGACTGATCTCTCCACTGAGAAATGGAGCCAAGAGAGAATTAGGAAAGTTTGTCTTCTTCTTTGGGACTTCCTTCAATGCCAGTGAAGGGTAGAAACCAGCTTTAGGAGCAATAAGATTAAGACCCTTCTCCATACCATGAAATACTCCTTGAAAAACAGTATACTTATTGATAGGTCCTATCATGACATGGATCTCAATTTTCTGCTCTTCAAGGACTCTGTTAGGGCCATTTTAGAGGTAGTTAAGGTGGAAAGGCCCATTAATAACGGCATTAAATGGATTAAGTTCCAAAAAAGAAGATTCTCGGCAGATGACCCATCGCCCAAAAGACCGAATCATCGAGAAGAAGAAAGACCCAAAGGACCAGGATCCAACTTCCAAGGAACTGGTCGGCCTCCTTATCGGGGGAAAAAAAGAGGAGGTATGTTTATAAAAATACTTTGGTATCAAAAAACTTGGTGAACCTTTGATCTAAATAATTATAACTTTACTCTGACCTATTAATATTTAAAAATTGTGCCTACGGGAGGAGGAATTTGATTTATCAGAGGAGGTAGGGGTTAATTCAACTTTTTATAATTTCCATTTACTCTCTATTTATGGTTTTATGGTTAAATGGTCAAAATACAAAAGAAAAAACAATCAAATAATCCAAAGAAATTTAATATATAAATATATTTAGAGATACATTATTATGCAATAGATAATTTTATAAATGTAAATATAGTTAATGTCATTATACATTTCTATGTTTATTAGTTATTGTTATTTTATTTTTGGGGTGTTTCGATTAAACAACATTGGAGATTACAATTATATATGTACAATTGCAGTCAAAAGTAAGACATTTTTATAAGTTTACCTGTATTAATTTCCTATTTCACAAGAGAAGTATATGTACAATTGTATATTCTTGTGCAACATTCCTGTTTTCAGGTTTTGGAGGAGTTCCATTTTTAGCAGAAGGTCTCTGAGGAAGTGAATTGAGTTTAGACAGTCTAGTTGAGTATATATATTTTTTGTCTAAGTATACTATAACTTAAATTTATTTTAGTTATTCCTTTTATTTAAGTGTCTTCGCCAATCAGAAGACCATAATTGTACTCCTGCCCAGTGGTTGGCAGACTGGTTTACACTTCGTCTAATTTATATCATCTATGTATATAAATTAGGTTATTTCACACTAAATATGAAATAAATCACTGGAATTTTTCTAAATTGTTTAACAAAGACCTAGTTGGTTTTTTAGGGATGTAACTGGAAGAAGTACAAAGTGTTCAACTACTCGTCTCAGGCTTTCTAACAGACCCAAGCATCTCTGAATGTATCTTAATGACACTTTTTCGTTCAATTTTGAATTGAGGAATAATCGAAGACATAGATATTTTTAGGACATCATCATGAAACTTTTTGGCGTACGATATACTTCCCTTCCGTAAATTACTTACCTCTTTTTTCATTAGTTCCATAGTTTTTTAAGTCAAGTTATAATATGCTTTTTAATCATGACACAAAGACTCAACCTGGACTTCTCTCATCATATCCAAATCCAAGTGGGACATTGTTGATACTTCATATATCATATCCTCGGGGAGGCTAGGAAATCCATTTCTTCTTCCAAAGTCAATTAAGCTTTCACACCATAGGTATGATCAGTTTTAAACACATAGGTTATGGTAGGAACAGCATCAGGCATTACATAATTTTTGCCCTTTGGTGATACACATTTTTTTCTTCTTGTGACTTCTTTTGGAGTTTTGGAAATGGAAAATTTAAAAAAGCGAACGTTTTCTAGAAGCTTTTATAAATTTGACTCAGTTCTATTTTTGCATCCTCGGACGCTACAATGATCAATTATTTTGGAGTAATTTGTTTCAAATTTACTTTATAATAGTATGTAAGTATAAATATTTAAGACTATAATAAATTATATACGTATTATTACTTATTCAAACTTATTAATACTACGTAGTATGTACAATAAATAAATGAATGAATGACGTCATAGAAAAGCGACATCTTGGGAAAATATACTTGTGTTAATGTTTCAACATCCAATCATATCGTTGGAGTGCGCTAAGCTAGGAGGAGTCTGCTCTCTGCTCGTAACTACAAGAAGGGAAGCTAGAATGTACAAGAATGAACTTGTATGCTTTTAGAATTAATAATATTTCTGGATTTTTCTGGATTATTCTTGAACAACTTTGAATATATAACTATCGCTGCTAACTTTGAATATATTATGCAATCTCGTACTTAAAATGTTAGATTTGCCGCGGCAGATTTGAATTCGATTATTTCTAAAATGCAAATAATCACTAAAAGGCCTGCACTATGATTTTTCTTCATATTTCGATAAAACTCTGAACATTTTCTTATACAAAGGGACAAACTAAAATAAATAAATATTGATAACAATAACTCCGAATTATATCAAATTGTAAAAAGAAAATCAAATTTAACAACATACAACTAAGAAAAACGTTGTCATTTTCGACAATTTCGACAATAAGTCACGGGCTTGAATCCCACAATGAGAATTTAAGTATAGAATTATCTCTGGGCAGTTGGTTTATCTGATCAAAGTGCGAGCGGAACCTTTTTGGAGAGGGTCTACAAGGGTTTGTTAAGCCCCTACGCTGGTTATAAATAGGTCCTTATTTATTCCAGTCCAGTCTTAAAAACAGTTCTGTGACTACTTAGGTCGATGGTCTGAGGAACGATCCTTAATTTGCCAGTCCTTGGGACCAGCTCTTAACTGACAGTCCTTGGAATATTTTGTAAGATATCGATGCTTTATTAAGCCAAACAAGATTTATGAGATATGATTATTCCACATATTTTGCACACAATATTCCAATTTTCATTAAAATACCTTTTTAACTAAGATATATAATTTAATTCATTATATAATTGAATAATTTAGAAAAATGAAATGGAACGATGTAGCTCAATAGATAATGAGCCCGGGAGAAATTAATATCTTGAACTCAATATGCGTAGGTTTGCGCCCCGGTAGTTCCTAGACAAGGAAATATACTCTAATATTTATGTGCTTCAAAGAAGATTCTTAGGCCAAATGGAGTAAAACTATAATATTGACTTGTACTTTATCAGTGCAACTCCATCTGAGCAATTAAAGGAACATTAATAAATGGAAAAGACATCCTAATAGACGTCACCAGGAAATTTTTCTCCTTCTTTGAGGATCAACTTTGGTACTGGACTGGATGGGACCGAAATGGACCGCAGTTTTAATTAAGGACCGACATAACACTACACGCCCTTTTTAATCTTTCTTTCTTTCCGATGATGTCTTAATTGAATGTGGAATCAGATCGAAGGAAATAAAATCACTTATTTAAGCTTCAAATACTAATGAAGATTATTTTTTCAGTACCTGGCTGTGGGTATAAATGTTATATATATATATATATTTTTTCCGAAAAATTTAAATTTTTCTAATTTTTTTGAAAAATAAAATTAAAAAAAGCCTTCCCCAAAAAAAAAAATAAAAAAAATCCTGCGAACTCCCCTGTGTTGCCTATTAAATCTTAATATATGAGCATACTTTTTGCAGAAGATTATCTGCTCTTGCAAAGACTGCTCCAAAGATTTTAGATCTTGCAAAAAGAAACAAGCATATTGACCCTATTAAAATTATTATCATATTTATGGAGGTAAGAGCAATCAAGAATACATTATCTCAATCCAAGGGAAATTTTTTGATAACTTGTGCAATCCGTGGATATGATTCTACGACAAACGACTAGCTATTCAACGATAAAATAATATACCTATGTTTTGGAACTCCCACAGGCTGAAACCCAACTTCTTTTCTTCTTTTTTAAGTTGTACAAAGTTCTGAAATCATAAATTCTTAAGCCGATTATATGATTAAATAAGTAATAAATACGAATATTTTACGTTGGATATCAAATATATTTAAATTAAGGTTAATCTCTTTAGCTCACAAAATTAATTAGTTATATCATTGACCTAATTATTTTAATATGAATACAAACCGTAAAACTAAAATGAAAATTACATTCTTTTTACAAGGGAACCTTTTATATTTAAAATAGCATTAATTCAGGGAAAATATTGCAATTCTACTTAAATTCATATATAGTTATTTTAAAATCAATTTACACCAGAGATAGGCGAGAATTCTTCTTTTGGAGGTAGATTTTAACACCGCCACAACTTATTCAATAATGAGGAAAAAAGAGCACACGCATCAACCGTTTTTCTTTATCTAATCGCTAAACATAATTTTTTCTATAAACACGTCCCCTCTTTCATTATTATATGTACAAAGATGAAAAACCAGAAGAGAATGGGCATGTCAAAAAAAAAAAAAACGAAAATCAAGATGGTAGATCCGACAATTAGAATAATTTTTTAGAAAGGACAAAAAAAAAATGCTTATGCCGTTTCATTAGATCATTAGAGGAAGG
Source organism: Lepeophtheirus salmonis (assembly GCF_016086655.4). NCBI lineage: Eukaryota > Metazoa > Arthropoda > Copepoda > Siphonostomatoida > Caligidae > Lepeophtheirus > Lepeophtheirus salmonis. The sequence continues at coordinate 29,191,360 of NC_052137.2, read as the reverse complement.
AGAAAAGGATATAAACAAGGACATTTGCTAGAGTTACTCCAGTTTTGATCTGTAATTTACTCTGAGTACAACAAACACTTATATTGATATCTCTGCAACAAATCCTCAGGGTTACGCTCCGTCTTCTATGAGCACACACGAGTAATTTAATCCATTTAGAAAATGATGTTCAAGTCTCAGAAGTTGTATAATAATGCCAACTGCTAAGGAAAATAAAATCCATTCTTTATACTACCAATTACAAATTCACGGGTCAGTTAAAAAACACACCGTTTTTACATGTATGTATATAACACTAGCAAAGGGTGCCCTCGTTGTAGGCTAAATAGAGTGGAATAGAAACAAAGAATGAATGTAGAAGAAAGGAGAGAAAGAAGAAGAGAGAGACAGGGATGACGTATGATGAAAAAGACAGAGGGAAAAAGGGGGAGAGAAGGAGAGAGATAAATAAAGATAGAAAGGAAATAAGTTATTATTTCGGTCAAAAAAAACCTACCTAATGATCTTGGAGTTCCAAAAAACTATCATTGAAAAGTGTTTAGTTATTTTATACTTCTACTTGCTAAATTTCATACTGATCCGTGCGACCATTTTGGATTCTGTTTGCGATAACACCAAAAACAGACTTATTGAAATTTTATAAGATGTATTTTAATATGTTTGTGAAAGAATATTTTTTTATCGTTACTTGGTTTAAACATTTTAGTTCGGATTTACAAAAAAATATTCAGTAATAGTGCAAGGGATATTTAATTAATGTACGAACAGTCCAATGCTTTTTTATTTATTTATTCATTATCATCAATTAAATCTTTAGAATTAGATCTAAGAGTATCTTTCTATAACTTTTTTCTTATACCAGCTCTTATGAACTTGCTCTCAGTCAGCAACCAGACGGTCTGGAAGGGTAGGAACTAAATTTATCGCTCAAGATCCTGGGATTATTGGCTTTATACATATCTTTTTTCCTATTAATAACAGGATCAACCATGAAGGGTTTTTCATCAATGAAGAAAATGATCCTGTTCCTATTATGTTTAAGATAATTCAGGATGCATGCCTTCTGCGGCTTTGTCTCCTTCTACACATTCCTCAAAGTCTTCAAAGCCATATAATTTTTTCTTCATTTTTTTTTTCTCAACATAAATTGTCTGTCCTCCTAAATGCGTGCCCTGTTTTGAAATATTTTAATGCTATGGTATTTCTAGAAATTTTTAAAATATTCAGAATATCAATTAGAGATGTAAGTAATGTACAATTTTTGATTCATCCCTCATAGGACTGTTAAATACCTAGGAGAAAAAAATTGACACGATTAGAAGAAGAAAGAAAAAAACCCTCGTAGTCCTAAATACTTGCTGCCCAAGTATTTGACAATTGAACATAGTATTCTTTATAACTTATTTATTAAGGTTCGTTTAGTACTAATACTCATATATCTTGGTGCACAGTGGCTTGTTAAAGATAAAATAATCTATGTAGTACATATTTAGAATGCAAAAGGCACCTACTCAATGACTTTACATAAATCTAAATTACTATAAAAAACCCACTGAGTCATAAATTTAAATATGGAATCCTCATTTTCTGACCTACCTTATTATAAAGTAATTGAATTAAGTTATGGTTGATATGCTGATAAAACTTTTGAAATGACTTTAGCCATCCACAAATATTATTTCCTGTGTGAACACCAAGTGCTAATTTAAAAAGCCTTCCATTTTATATTTTTTCCTTAAAACTAGCCATGTTTAGTATTCTTGGAGAATATCTTTATATTTTTATTATTTAAATATAGGGTTTAATTGAATTCCGAAAATGTTATGGTTCTATGAATAACAAGAAAGTTAAAATTTGTATCTTAACCCCTCAATAACATTTATGATATGGATGTGATTTTTGTAGAGAAAAACAATGATTTGTGATTTGGTGGTTTGTATTTTTTTTCTTATTTATTAATTCTTTGATAGATTGTCGTAGAGTTAACATCTATCCTCGAAGGAAGAAATTACTGCTTTACTTCGGTGTATTAAAAAAATACATAATAGAATCGAATTATATAAAACTAAAAAAAAATTTATCTGGATGTATGTTTTGACATTTAAAACACAAAATTTTTGGTCTAAGAAATAACAATGTAGTCATATTAATGAAATCTTGTAGACTGTTTATATTGCTCTCTGATGTATATTGTATATCATAGACATATTTTTGGTTTTAGAAATAACTATCTAGTCATATGAATGAAGTCTCGCAGGTGTTTTGCATATAGCATCTATCGTGTATTTATGGTATATTATGCATATCATAATTCATTTCAATTTGATGTATACCCTAAAAGTTTTATATATATGAAACGTCGGAATGTAAAAAAATAATTAAATCTCGGAGGCGTATAGTTGAGCTCATATTAAAAACAGAAAAAAAAGGAAGTACTCGTTATAAAATGAGGGGTTTCAATGAGTTACATTACTCCCTGGTTCATCAAATCATATATCCCCCCTCCCCCCTCCCCCCCAATCTGTTATTACCACCATTATTCTATTCTTGAGGAGAGAACTTCAAAGTATTGCGGAGTAGCAACGTATGAGTTTGCTCATAAGGAACAAAGAGTGCACCAAGGATGTGTTGGGGAGTTATCTTCCATAGCGTTAAATAATATTTCTTTGTTCGTCGACGCCTAATAACTCTGGGCAATGCCAGGTAGTGTTATGTGGGTCCGTATTTGGAACCTATGACCGCGATCCAGTCCAGTTCCCATTTATAGGTCCTTAAATAAGACAAACTCGATCCTTCGTGACGTCAATGAAGGTATTTTTCCTTTTTTTATTACTCCCTTACATAATAGAATAAATTATATAACTAACTATCATAATATAATGTGCGTTTTATATTGAATAATAATGGAAAAAAAATTTTTTTTTTGCAAAATATGTGCAATCATTTTAATACGTATCTCATATATGTTATTTGGCTTAATAAACAATCAATATTTTTATGAAAAATACCAAGAAGAGATAAGATTGGTCCTAAGACTGGCGAGACTAAATAAATAAGGATCAACACAACACTTATCCCGGATACTACTGCTAGTACATAAATATATGTATCTATAATTTTTTGTTCACTTCATTCAGGGATATCATAAGTATTAGTGTTGAGACTCGGTCCAGCAACAATTTTTTTTCCCGTTCGGTCGTAAGTGATTTTGTTAGACCGATTTTTTGACAGGATGTCACAATTTTGGGACCGAGACAGATCTATTTAGTAGCAATGTCAAATCTCGCTGTTATACCACTAACGTATAGATTAACAAAATATATTTTTACCAACTGTCGATTTTTATAATATTCCACGGCATTTCCTTGCTAACACAAAAATCAAAACTCTATATTATTTTGTTAGCTGTTGAGGTCCCGACTCTTTTCTCCTAATTAGTGTTCTGAACGTCAACTGATTTAATTGAATAATGAATTAGGGATTAGTCGTTCGAATTACCGTACTATTCAAAAGACACTATCGTAATACAATTATTTTCTCTGACGATTATCTCCCAACATTATTAAAGCAATGTTTGTCTGTCTCTCTTTACTTTACTTTTTCTAAGTCATTTTTGAGTATGGATATGTAATCTAAAAAAATAACAGTACAACCAAGCAGGCGTGTCATATTAAGAAAGAAAAAAAAGCTGTATATGTTAGTGTTGTATAAAAATGGTACGTAAAAATGAATCACATCTTAGAAGAGGCATTTAGGTCCATTCATACAACTCTATACTTTAAAATAATAGTTCAAGAATCATTTTTAAATGTGAGGTTGTGTAGCTAAAGCTGAAATAAGTACTTAAGTGTCTGGACGAAAATACGACTTGGCTCATCACGTCATATTAAAAAAAAATATCAAACTTTTATTATTATTCTTTCAATCTTGAGGAGACAACATCTGAGTATTGAGTAATTACATTCTTATAAAAAAAAAGAGAATCACACTCAAGATTTGGTGGGGAGTTATATTCTATATTATTAAGGCAAAGTTTTCCTGTTCATCAATCCCTAATACTTGCAGACAATGCTTGTTACTACCGGGAGTAGTATCAACTGTAACAATTTCTTCGGGCTTCTTTTATATCCATTTCAATTTAGTAGATGTCTATTGGCTAATACCCCCAGGGAAGTAACAGAGGATTAAGTAATAGAGTCTTTGGAATATTCTGGGAATTTGAAAGTAAAATCTCCACTTAATAATCTAAACATAGGCGGTTTTCGAAGAAATTATTTAATTATGCAAAAAAAAAATACCATTACCTTCTGCGATGAAGATTTGGGTTACTGTTTCTTGGAATGTGTAAATGTATAAAATATCAAGAAATGTGGCAAATTTGTTCAGGTTTTCTAAAATTGCATATGCTATACATTAACATAACTTTACAACAGCGGTTACCAAACTTTTTGGTGCTGCAACCCCTTGATACCATCTGACAAGTTTTAGAGACTCCAAAGATACTTAGACTTTATTCTATCTATCATTAGAATATAATTAAAGGATGAACGTAATAGATATCATGAAGAGGAACTTCTGTGTCATTAAATCCAATAAGTTTTGAAACCTACAACTACTGTTAACATATATAAAAAGGAAGTATATGGTAGAAACTCCACAGATTGTCTTATCCTACGTCGAAACTTATTCGAACAATTGTGATCAATTGAGTCGAGATTCCTCTCCTCATAATCTATTAATATATTGTTCGTTTAGCAAAGTTATTTTCTGATCATTGGAAGGCTGCAATAATTGAATAAGAACTATCCCCTGTCGCTGTCTCCAATTTCGAGATAGAAAGAGATAGTGGTCAAACGGAAATGGTCAAACTTATACAATATACTCTTACTTACAACAAACAGGGGCTTCCACAGGGAGTGGGCTGGAGGGGCTGTAACCCCCGCCCCAAAATTAAGCAAGGGTTATATAAATACAAGGTTAAACCATCATGTAATTGGAATTGCTAGAATGTTCAATCTGAGGTATTGTACCGATTGCTGGGCAAGACAGACAGATGCTGACAAAATACGCAACTGCTCATAGTTTATGACGTCACTATTGCTAGATTTTTCAATTTGATGTATCATAGCGACTTCTGGGCAAGAAAAACAGATTTCGACAAAACACACAACCACTCATTTATTATGAAATTAATATTAAAAACGTGGTGGAAGTCAAACATAAGTCGTACACGCGTTATGGTATAACCTTGTATTCTATTAACCTTGAAATTAAGAAATTTGCTTTTTAATATATTTGTTGTTGGTCATGATAAAAAAATTTACACGAAAATATGGGAAATTTTATTTTTTTGAATGATTTATTTTCTTAATAAAATATCATTCTGGCAAATTATGCAGCAGAACAAAACATGTAATATTTGAAATTTTTTGTGAATAGCTATGGATTTTTTTTTAAAAATTCCAAAAAATTTAACAATTGAATTTTTTTGTGAATAGCTGTGGATTTAAAAAAGAATTCCAAAAAATTTAATATTTCATTTTTATTTCAGAAAGTTTTAGATTTGAAATTTTTTTGAGCAGCTATAGATTTTTGAAATTTTATTCCAAAAAATTTAATTAATGATTTTTTTTCCAAATAATTTAATATTAAAATAAACAAATATAATCCTGCAGACACCCCTGACTAAAGGACTCGAAAGAAAGAGTGACTTATGGAAAAATATACAATTCAATCTAAAAAACAAGGAAGACTATTTTCCTAACACCGACCTATAATATCGTGTTATTGTTGTGACGTAGTCGCCCTTATTCTTCTCTTTTCACTAGGGGGAGACGGTTTGTTCAAACTGGCTGCGTGCCTGGAGGAAAATGTAGCAGCTTCTAATTTTGAGCCAATCAGAATTGAGAACTACTGAATCCTACCTTCCTTGCCTTGAGTGTTTACTCTTGCCTAGAGTCCTTTACCCCTGACAAAATACTCTGTATGTATATTTTTGTGTTAGTGAGGTAACGCCCGGGATGTACAGTAAGCCCTCGCTCAAACGGGGTTCGTTATTCGCATACTCAATTATTCGTGGTTTTATTTTTAAAATAGAAATGTACATTTTGTGGGGGTTTTCTTATATATATTACAAATTGAATATATATATATATATATATTTGCTCTATTGTTTAGTAATTCATGATTTATGTGATAATGATTAAAATAAATCATTATTTATATACTTTTCTACAAAAACGGGTACACGTATTGATGCAAAGACATTTTTGTAATTTTGTTTCTCAATAGATTTTAAAAATTTTCATTTCAAGTATTAATTGATCAAAATTAAATCAAAACTTGATAAAAACACATATAGATCAAGGAACAAAAAAAATCTAATTAAATCGATTCACATTCTTTCACCAGCAGCTAAAGTTGCCAAATGTCATGAATGCAACAAACATACATATCAATTCTTTACGAAATAATTTTGTCGTTGATACTGCGAGGTGTATTCAAATAACTAGGTATACTAAATCTTTAATACAGAAATGCATTACATATAATGATTTATAGTAAACATATTTTTAATCATTTGAGAATAATGGTAGATATATCACCATACGTCATATCGTAATAATTAGCCTTAAAAACATAGAAGCATCATATATGAATAATTTAAATGTACTTATTCAAACAATATTAAAGTCCATTATTTGTATTTATAAGTTGGGGTTTTAATTATTCGGTCCAAAACTTTGTTTGTATCAAATAGGAATAACAAGGGCACACTATATTCAAGAAAATTTCCTTTGAAATATATGTAACTTGTAATAATATGTAATAAATGTTGATTATATTTTATATATAATAGTTAAATTATTGGAAAAATATATATCGCGGAATGTTAATATTTATAGTATCACTAAACCTACAAAACATTATTTTATTTTATTGAAGGCTTAAAAATTTTTTTAAGTGGGGGCTAATTTCAACATGAAGTCAGAGCCGTCTGCAGGATTATATTTTGGTAGAAGGTGTTAAATTCTAAAAATTTGAAGAAATTTCCTAGCTATTTGCGAAAAATTATTTTTTTTTGGAAAAATAACTTGAAATATTTGTCACAATAAATGTTTTCGAAAAAAATCAGCAAATCCATTGTTATTCACTGTTATATCAATAAGGTATAATTACACTGCTACACAAAATATAGAAATATTTTTTTAATTCTTTAATAATGTTGAAATACACATATACACCTAATTTAACTCTTCATGTATACATGTTAGTAATTATAATTACTATCTCAATTGTATTGTAAATATTTGGTTAGAGAGGAAAAAATCAAAAGTCCCATACATCTCAAAATATTTCCTTTTTGACTAAATAGTAATAACATATAAATTTGTTTAGTGTACTGAAAAGGGTTACGTGTTTCCCGGGAAAAAAGTTTTTAAGTTATGGGAGGGATTCTTTAAGTAAAAAATGAATACTGTGAAAATTATGTATTTTATAAAGTGGATTTTAAGAAGATGTAATACATTTTAAGCTAGTCTTTAATACCAATAGATTCTCAAGTATCATATTCTTTATTTTAATCATCATCATCGCTAACAGGACTCGGGTAGTTTTTTAAAGCCCGCAGGTCCAGAATTTGCCATTCCGTAAATTAATCTGAGCAAAACAAAAACATCTTAATAGTAAGTGCTGAAGAATCCAATTTTTCGTGGCTTATATATAATTAAATGAAACTTATATGATAAAATAATTATATCTGGTATTTACCAGGAATTTTCTGGTTGTGTAAAGCCCTGAGCATTCCAAAGAAATGAGATCCAAGATACGTCGTTACCTTTATTGTATCACACAACCTTTAATCCAAAAAGAAAGATTGTGGTCCTGTTACTTTCAGTCCCGTTCGGTCCAGGTCCGTTCTGCATATCCGTCCTTAAAATTTATAAAGCTAGTTCCTTGATTATCACACACAACTTTATTTCTTCTTCCTTTAAATAGTTCAAAACTGTCAGCCTTAAGTCTCACCGTTACAGGGCCCTGTCTCAAAGATCTTTAGAGTGTACTGTACCGAACAGATAAGGGCAGATATAACACTACATTAGTGATTTGATTGTTACATAACGCATACTTAAATTATAGGTCGACTTATGTATTTTCTCAAATATATCAAACTTGTTCTCTTCTCAAATTTCTATCCTATTTTAGTTAGTACGTTTCCATACTTTTTGAGTTTTATTTTTATTTATCTTACTCTACCCATGAACACTCAAAACGAATGATGGTAAAAGTTATAGCATATAGAAGATACATACAGAGCAGGTTTTTAAGGAGATCTCCATAACACCAAATTACTTTTCGTATATTCATTTATTGTAGAACCAATAAAAACATGTTTACTTATATTTGAATTTTCTTGTTTGACTCCTTATCCCAATGACATTCCTTCATGTTTTGTTTTTTTTTGTCTTTAATAAAAATGGTTGTGTATTGAAATATGGAAAAAACAGAAAGTTATTCCATAAAATTCTTATTCTATTAAATTATCTTCTTGTGTGTCATGGATCCAAGGAGATTTTCTTTATCATTTTCTTTGCTTGATATGAAGCATGATTATGAAAAACTTTATATGTATAATAATAATCTTACTCATTAGTAATGCAAACAGAGACGAGGCAAGTGACCAGGAGAGGGGAGAGGTGTAACCCCTCTAAAATCGACATAAACATTGTTTTCAAATTTGACGAAAGGACAACAGTTTTATTTCAAACATGAATATTATTCGCAACATTGTCGTAAATAGTTATAATGAATAGACCATTTGTTACATTTGCATTTATTTAAAAAAAACTGTTTGTCAAATTTGATCAACATTAAAGAAATATTGAAAAACAATTTGTCAAAGTTTTATCAAAAAGCCCCCCAAAAATAATTAAACTCCTATGAACGGCCTTGTTTGAGACCCATTCTGGTCTTAATTCATATAGTGCTGGTTTTAGGTAAATGTATTGTAAAAAGTCCCAGTAAATGTACAAATAGTCGGAATCAAAATTTGTTTCCCAAAAAAACATGGTTGACAATAAATATTTAATTTTTGTCAGAGAAATACATAAAATCTCTACCTAACCTGTCTAAACTGCTTAAAAAGCATCCAAAATTTTGAAAAAATGCAGGTACGAATTGAAAGGAGTATCATCAGTTTTTTTATGATAAATTATTATATTTAAGCCATGCCTGATAAAGGAAAAAAGCCAAAAGTAAGACCTTTTTTACTGTGAGTGGAGCTTGACACAAAGATTTATAATTAAAAATTCCTTTTTTTTAAATATATATCTCAAATCTTTTTTTTTTTTTTTTTTTTGCATTTACTAATTCTTTTTATAAAAAATAAATTTTTTATAAACATTATATATGTTATCTTACATTAAAGAAATGTATAGTATGTTGGGTCCTTATTTTTTACACATTTAAAAAAATACCGGCACTGCCACAAACCCCTGGTAATTTGTTCGTCGATATATCTGACAGTTCAAGATTCACAACATTGCAATCTAATATTTATCATGTAACTAAACGTTCAATAATCGAATCCCCACTCGATGTTTTTATTATGATAAAAAAGTTAGAAGAACTAAACTATTTGAGGAGTGGTTGGGCATGGAAATGTGATAACACAAGAACTGTCAAAAAATATAAATATCATAAGGTAGAACAACGATACAATAACAATACATATTGACATTAATGCTAATAGGTAGAGTTTTCTTTTTTATCAGAAAAATATAAACGAAAGTATTAGTAAATTAATATCAGCTGCCTGTTATATGATTTTGGGGGATAAAATGAATTATTATTATAAAATGAGCTTTTACCTTTAAAAATATAATTTTAGGGTAAGGAAAATATTATATTATAATTAATAGTCCAAACAAGCCATCTTAAAGATAGCCATTGAAAAATTCGATAGGACTACATATATTTAGTTGGTTTATTTTAAAATTCTATACTAAAATAATCTAATATAAATATATTAATGTTAAATTTATATTCAAAAACCTCCTTGTATACAACACTTTGGTTGTTTTCTGTCCATTTGATGTTAATATATAATTAAATCAGCACCCCCTTTTGACACTCTTGAAAATGCAAACATGTGAAAATACTGGTTTTGGTAAATATATGTAAAGCAATTTTATCGAATGTTTATCTTTGTGGTTTATTTATTGTCATTGTCAATGCAAACTTGTCATGTTCCTTCTTCAACCATAATGAAAATAAAGAATAAAACTTACCCTCTAATCCTCCTCTTCATTCATTTATCTAATTCTCTTTTTAATTCGTATTTAATATACTTTCTCCATTTTCCATTTGTATTATAATTTGGGGGTTGTTTTTTTTCTGTACATTTTCGAATCGACAATCAATAACTTAAAAAAACTTTGAGACACAGGGAATCTATCTTGTTTTATGAAAAAATTAATTTATTTGCAAAAAAAAAAAAAAAACATCTTGCCAACCAGAACAAAGGAATTTGGTCTAAGCAGAATGAAGCATAGTTCTACATATTTAACTCAGAATTCTGAACAACTTTTATTTTATGCTTAAGGTTTGTATTTGTCTCTGTTTTTGAGTTTTATAATTTTTTTCCCAAGCGGAACGAACAGACATAAGACACATAAATAAATTATTTTAATACTATGTAAAATATTTAAATTCATATATATTTTTTTGATTATGTATTTAAAAATAAATTTACACCAAAGATTGGCGAGAATTCTTCTTTTTGAGGGAGAGTTTAACATCTCTTTGAGCTATTCAATAATGAACAAAAAAGGAGAAAGGATTTGGGAATTATACAATGCCAGTTTCTATTTTTTTAAAGACTCCTCATTTTGTATTAAATCCCCAAAAAATATAACTATAATAATTGATTATTATCAAATCGTTAAATTTTCCACTTATGGCTTTTTGAACAAAAAATTAAGTATTTTCTAAGGAATAGATAACATTTTTACCTTATTTCATTCATGACGTGTTTTGAAATGCACGATCGTGTTTACACAATTACAGTAATATATTTATCATAAAGTTTCACTAAATATCATAGCATTATGTTTGGAGTCTACATTATCATGTTTCTTAAAAATGTTTTTTTCTTTCTTCAAAAGGTTGGAGGGAGATAGTCCAAAAGGAAAAATGTGGCAATATAAAGTTTATATAAATTTATCCAAATTTTGAGATTGAACTGGTAAAAAATGATTATAAGTGAAAAAAAGTAGTAATTTATTATATACTACCGGTAGTATTCGGCATTACCCGGAGTTATTAAGCGTCGACAAACATATAAATGTGGCTTTAAGAATATATAAGATGACTTCCCAACCTAACCGACCTGTTATTTTCTACTTTTCAAGAGCACACTCACGCATGGCTATTCAATCAATACTTGAACGTTCTCTCCTCAAGAATATAAAAGTAATAATAACAGCATCATAATTTTTTTGAATAAGTCAAATTAATTTCATCATATTTTATATAAAGTACTTCCTTTTTCTCCTTCTTTGATATGAGTTGAACTAAACTCCTGCGAGATTGCATTCATTTTATACTGTGCTCATTGTATACCATACTCACTTTTTTTTCTTTACACTGTATCGGTTCATGGTATATATCAAGGACCACTATATACTGTTTATCCTTTCACTGTTTTGTATACATTCATATAGACAAAATTTGCTTTATTAATATAGTTAAAATATTCCGGGATGGATATATACGAAAAAAATAAAAAAAGCGCAAATAGCACGCCTTTGAATATTTGGAAACATATATTGTAATATTGCCAAAGCGGCATGTCAGCTGTTTATGTTGGAGTTGAAATAATAAAATGGTATACTACTGCGGACTTTTTATAATAGCTATTAATATTATAACTACTTATTAGTTATTAAGTGATTATTCAAATATTTATGTTGTACTGATTGTAATAAATAGAGTATTTCCTTATGATTTATTTGGATTTTAACCATGAAGCATTCGGATTCATGGATCTATATCCCTTCATCCTTCCCTTTGCTAGAATTTCAACTTCATGTACAAGGGATCTTGCACTTTTGTGCCTCCCTCGGTGGATCTCATCTCTTTTAATAGAAGGATCGTTCATTATCCAGATGCCCCTTCTCATAAAGTCCAAGGATATAAACTTTTGACCTTGTCAATTGTTTTTTTCACATGAAAAAGTGCACTTTTTTACTTCAAAAGCTGTGCGGTAGTTCTATACATTGATCAATATGGGGCATCTATTATACTTTTTCATTTTTTCAATTTGAAAAAAAAAGTAATATTTAAAGACCATGTTCCCTAATACTTCGAGAGAAAAAAAAAACATTTTAAGAACCAATCTAATATTGATGGATATGTATTACTTACGTGTATTGGTTTGGCATTTTAAGTATTGTTGTTTTTTTAAATGTAGACATAGATATGTAGTAGTGTTGGGATCTGGTCTGAAAACTCCAAACCGGTCTAATAATATATTATCCGTAAGGTGGTGTGATAGTCTGTAGCTTGTTGTTTAAGGTAGTTGTTCTAAAAAATGTTGCATGCTGACAGTAATTGCATTAGCACCCTATATATGAGTAGCATACCTTTTAATTTTGAATTAAATAATATAATTCAAGGAGTTGCTTTATTTGCCTGCAAAACGGCTACATTTGATTTCGCTTTGCTTATAAATTAATTAAACAACGTTTCTGCTCCATTTGTCCTTTTAATGAAGTTTTTTCTAACGAAGGATCTCCAACACGTGGCCTTCTGGCCACATTACGGCCCGCTTAATATTTAATTGCAGCCCACTACTCATTCTCACTTTAAGTAGTATTTTTTTAAAAAAATATCGCTATTGTGGAAAGAAATTATGAAAAAACAGAGAAAAATGTTTTTGTAAGGAATTCTTTTTTAAAAATTCCTTACAAAAATTTTTTTTCAGATTATGCAGCAGAGGATTTTTTTTTAAATTTTTCAAAAAAATTTTAAAAGAGTTTGTGGACCTCCCTGAACAAAGATGCCAGATTAGCCTTTTTTTAAGCAGTTTGCCTTTGTAAAGTTAGATTTGACCAAAATTTGAAATAAATATGTATTTAATAGTTTTGTTTTATAAAGTAATTTTTAATTACATTTAATTTAATAGGTTTTTTGACCCATTAAAATATTTCAAGTGGCAATGTAGCCCGTTTGATTAAAAAGTTGGACATCCCTGGTCTATAATGGTCTCACAGAAAATTCAGTCTAGACCAAATTTATCAATGAATAGTTGAACATCGATCTACAATGAAGTCATATGAGGTTAAATGTTTTGCATAAAAAAGTTCGGACTCAAACCGAGTTTCATCACTAGTATCTAAGTACATAACATGACATAATTTTTATTTGCTTGTAACCTTAGTTTGATTAATGAATCCATCAATTTATTTTTCACCACTCTGCGTATTTTACATGTTTACCTTACATAATAATGACAAGGCATAGATACAATTATTCATATTTTGGGTTGTTCACTAATCCCATTTATACTTATTTTAATCCATTTATTTCCGTAAGTTTTAATTATACTGGAGTTGAAATACACATTAAGTGAGCAATTTAAAAAGTATGATAATTATCCCTTAGTGTATAACTTAGAGCCTGGATCTAAGATTAAGTACATACTATGAATCAGTGTTATAAAGTTAGCATTTCCAAACTGGGTGGGCAATGCATAAAATAATGAAGAAAAAAACAAGGCAAATACGTGTCAATCAGTTAAGCATTTTCTATTTTCTTATAATGACGAGAAAAGAGGCGAAAACCCTACAATACTTCACCCCCATCAATAGTAAAAAAAAACAACCAAAAACCAGATTCGTGTTGGTTTGGATATTTAGACGTAAATATCCGAATAAATTTTATGATACTCAAACATACGAAACCAGATTGATTATTAAATAGGTACTTGTCTCAACTTTCATGAGGATTTTACCAAAAAAAAAAAAATGTCTTTATGAATATATAACAAAAAGTCACTGGGTGCAATGTATATAGTGCTCCCTAATGTAAATTATATAAATATTTTGGATAAAAAAATTATAATCTAGTCGTATCATGAAAATATTTTGGTCTCTGATCTATATCATAACTCATATGCGATTAACGTATTTGTTAAGATTTGAATTAAATATAAACACTGGTATGTTGAAATGAATTTTGTGAGCGCTCTTGAGACTTAATTACTCATCAGTCATCCCAACATAATTAATATCAAAATTTCAGTGATATTCTTTCATTCTTGAGGAGAAGACATGTCTTATGAATTGGCGCATGTATTATTATATTGAGTAGTTACGTGTGAGTGTGCTTATAAAAATGGAACATAATAATGTGGATATCTTGGGGAGTTATCTTCCATATTATTAATGAAAAGTTTGTCTTTTAGTCAACACCTAATTATTCCAGCACAATGCCGGATACTACCACTAATTTGGGACACTCATTTTTAGCAAGACAGGGTTGTAATTACCGGAAGCCAGAAGGGCATGTTTAGTAATTCAATCCAACCAGGTCCTTGAATAACAAAACCATAATGACAACATCACAAGATTAATAGAAAAATCGACACAATTCAATTGTTTTTGTCTTTCTTTCTAATTTATTATTCCTAGGGAGCAAAGCGCAATTATATAATTTAATATCTATATATTAAAAAAAGATATGTTTTATGTTGTCATTCATGGAATAAAAGGTAACAGTTGATAACTGGAAACAAAGTACGTAATATGTACGTCACAACTACAAAAATACTCACGCTCATAAATCAAAATGTGCAGAGCTAATGGCAAAGAGTTTCTCTTTAGACTATAGAAAGTGATCTAAAGAGTGCGAGGAATCATTTTATATTGGTTAATTTAATCTTCAAATCACTTATATAAAGATTGAATTGATTTTTTATTAGAGTGCTACCTTAAATTAACGAGTAACATTCGTCTCAAATGTGTATTTATACACAGTGGGACGTATCCACTGATCGATGTAGAAAATTACATTTTTTTACCGATTACAGATAATTATTCTTCCTGTTGTCATAGCTTCATTTAAATTATTGTGTTAAATCCTTTACTTTTTTCCGAGGGCAGATGGCTCAACCATAGAAAAATAAAGACTATATGAGCAATATTTGTAGAAGGTGGCGGGAGAAGTTATATTTCTATTTTGTCTGCTAGGGGCGCCGAGTATACTGGGTAACTAACTATACAGTCTGCATGAATTCGCCCTTTTAACTAAATAGGGCATGAGCGTTGCTTACTTATATTTGTTTCTAAATAAAGCAACAGGCAGTGGCGCCGTCTTTCGGCAAAAAATACAACTCCCTGAATGATAATATTACTTTATATATAATATAACTGTATAGTACATTGTATTATTCGGAAAATACTTTTATTTATTCATCAATATTGATGTTGTCCCCTTTAAAGTAATCCCCCTAAGATATAATACACTTGCGACAACGCTTTTTACAATCCTCGAAGCACTTCTGCTAAATAATTTTCGTTATAGCCTTGAGCTCTTCCAGCGATGCAGTTTTTATCTCCTCTATTGCTGCAAATGTCCGTCCTTTCATAGGTCTCTTCACTTTTGGGATCAAGAAAAGGTCACATGGGGCCCAATCCGGTGACTATGGTGACTGAAGCATGATTGTGGAGTTGTTTTTGGCCAAAAATGCGAGGGTTTGTCTGCTCAAAGTTAAGCAGTGTCGGAACAAACTTCATGGACACTTGTTTAATGGCCAATACTTCGAAAAAAATAATGGGACGCACTAACAGATAAGTCCTCATTGATTTCTCTGATAGTGATTTGACGGATTTCAAAAAAAAGAAAAGAAGAAGAATATTCACAGCTTCAACGTTCTCATCTGTTTTTGCAAGGCTCGTCATTGGCATTTACCCTACCATCTTGTAAGAGTTTGTACCAATTGAAAAAAAAAAAAAAAAAAAAACTCCAAACAGTTTCCCCGTATGCCCTTAACAACACTTCAAGCGTCTTGGATCACTTAATTTCATTTTTTAAACAAAATTTGATACCATCTTTTATCCATGTTTTTCAATAACAAAAAATCGCCAAACATACCCAAAACTTCAACATTTTATGCCTCTCACAAGCCAATTAAACATACTATATAGCCGAAACAGTAAATATATGTTCATGGCGAATGCACTAACATAAAAAAATAGAGCATACCAAATGTATTTTGCCCGCAAAATTTGAAAAGTCAACTTACTTTTTGAATACACCCCGTAGAGGGGCCCCGTGAAATTTCTTCTCAGCATTTACCTGCAACGGGAAGAAAAAGTAGTATACACCATGATATAGTAAAATCAAAAGAGACAACTTACATGGAAAATAAATCCCTCCACGACAATGTTTCTCTTCAAGCTAAAAATCAAGTTGCAATACCTTTTTTTTAAACTTTTAATCCAGCATTGATTAATCCACGGAACAGAGGTCCTGACAACTACCTTTTACAAGACATTTTTTTTTTTTTTTAAATTATAATAAGGATAGGAAAAAATATATTCCCTTCTTGAGTTGAGTTGCCTTTTGGGCAAGGCAGTGTGCCCACATTTGATGAATCCAGAGCCACTTTTCCAGATTTCACTTTTAATATCCAAATTATTAAAAACGAAGACTTGATACCCCAAACACCGCCATTTTGAGATAAGTATGTATGACAAAATTCCATCTTATATATTTTAGTCATGACTTGTAGTCTGGTAATGCTTATAAAAATATACCTACTCGTAGATGACATCAGGTAATAACTTTCATTCTCTTCCATCCTCTTAGAAAATGAATCATTTTCTTTGCAAACTAAAGAAAACAACAAACCCAGACTTAATTGATTAAATAAAAATAATGGATAGACATACATATAAAGATTGTATATATTTATAGGTCTCTTATTCAATGTAAATAATACTAAGCATCTCTATTATGTTACCTGATAAATTTCATTCAGGTACGTAGATAAATAGAAAATAAAGATAACAGTTATCTTTTTCAAAAGAGAGAAACTCTATAAAAATAATAATAATAACAAATATTTTATCCATGTTTGGACATACCTACGCACAAAATATCGTTTTAGTTCTTGTTCTCTGAGGTCCCATTTTTACTCTTTATACTAGTGATGTGTCAGGAGTATAACATGAATATGAGAATTCGAGTTTTTTGAAGCAAACTAAATCAAACTCAAAATCGGGTTTGTTAGCATGAAAGCCGATTATTACTCAGGACTCGTCAATTACAGGGTCGCTTTTTTTTGTACAACATAAGTAGAGCCAAATAATTAGAAGAAAATTAGCAGAACCTTGATATATTAGTATTACATTTACGCCAGGGGATCTCATCCAGGGTGCTGCTAAACAAAATAAACAAAAGATGTAAGGGGTGTTCGCAAGGGTTGGACCTGAAGGGCTGTAGCCCCCCTATAAAAATGAAGGAATTTTACTTTATAAATACTTGAAATAGTTTTTGAAAGAAATTAATATTTAAAAACTAATTTAATTTATGAATTTTTTTTTCGAAAAAGTTTCATTTTTCAAACTTTATTTATAAAAATTAAATTTTCTGTGAGTATATATAAACTTTTGAAGTTTTCTTCAAAAACGTTAATTTTTGAAATTTTTTTCCAAAAAATTAATTTTCTGTGGACAACTGTGAATTTTAGAAGTTTTCTTCCAAAAAAAAATAATTTTTGAGAATAGAATTTAATATTTAATCATTTAAAAAGATTAAAAATGGGGGGAATAAATTTGAAATTTTATTACAAAAATGAATATTTAAAGTTAAATTTTTGATTTTCAAAAAATTTAATCTTTTTGAACAGCTGTGGATTATTGTTTTTTTTTTTTTTAAAAAGAAGATAAATACGTGGGAAAAATAGTAGATTTTTGATTTCCAAATAAATTAATATTTGAAATTTTTTTCCAAAAAAATTTAGTATTTGAAATTATTTTCCAAAAAATTCATTTTTTGTGAGCAGGTGTAGATTTTTGAAATATTTTTACTTACCCAGTTGTATATGATTCGGAAACCTGAGTAATATTTAATTTCTGAGGATTTAAATTCCTTATTTACTTTTCATAAGCTATCACTGATATATACACAATCGGATTGAATATTTGAGTATACTCATTAAAGACGAAAAATAATCCTGAGGATTTATTGCAGAGTTATAATTGATGTAATTGTTCCAAACAGAGATGAATTGAGGATCGGCATCTGAGTCATTCTTGCAAAAGTCCTATTTTATGTCCTTCTCCCCCTCCTCCCTAGTCACAGCTGATTGTAGTGGATTAGATTAAACGTCATGACAGCCAAGCTGATCTCCTACAAAACATTCTACAAATTGTCAGGGTTACCATATTGAATTTCGGTTTCTTTTTACAACATAATCGTAATGCTACCGATTAGCATCACTGATTATAATCCAGCATTGGACTCAGTTTTCAGGAAAGCTTATAGACTACTTCTCAGAAGATGTATAGTATCCTAACCTTTGTATTATGAACCATTTCAGAACCCATATATTACTCCATTGTGTTGAAAAATTAAATGATATAACTATCAGCTGACCATAGCCTACAGCTTCAGCTTATACAAAAAGACTTTGCTTCATTCTGCATACTGGCTGTCAGTCCATACCCTCTATGTAAAAACAGACAAGCAAATTTATCTTGCTGTCCCTACTAACAATTTATGATGAGTCAGGGTTTTTCAAAGTGAATGTCGAAAAGGGAAAAGCAAGGAATAAGCTGAAAAAATTGAGATTCAAAAGTTTTTTTGGAATAATGTATGTCACGGTCATACTTTGGAGTAGTGAAGAACTTGCCTTTTCCGTGGAAAATAAATATTGTCAAAAAATGGTTTGACAGAATATTTTATTGAATTAAACTAATTGCAATTTAGCTTCCGAGTTTTTATTGGTGTCATGTATTAATTGTTTCAATTTCTAATATACAAGAAACGAATTGAATATCATAATGTGGATTTTTGCATAATTGTTTAAGCGCGAATAGTTGCACGGATAATGACTCTAGAGAGTTAAAATTTGTGCCATTAGATTTGGTGTTATGCAAAAGTTATAAATTCGTCTGATTTGTTCAAATCCAATCATTTAAACCAGATTTATTCCTGAAAACTAACTTTTTAAAGATATTTTCCAAGTCGTCATAACGTGATTAGGTCAATTTATCATCAACTATATTAAATAAGATATGTTGCTAATAAATTTTCTCATCTTTTAAGTAAAAATATGTATCCCTCTAAAACCTCTAAATGAAAAGTTTTCTTAACAAGAAACAAATAAATGCAAATATAATTGGTTATTAATATATCCAGTTTATTCAAAAAGGTGGGACGTCAAAAATATGATATCTTTTTTAAAACCCTGTAAACAAAAGTTTAAATATATACTATCATTATGAAATAAAAATATATTTTTTTTTAATACATAAAACTCGTCTTTATTGCCTTTTGGAAAAAGAAAGTTACTGCACAGATTTAAACTGTTGTATAATGATTCACACTGCTTTTTATAAGATAGGTTTAACAAAAATATCCATAAAATCTGTTTGTACTTATAAAATGTACATAGTTTGATGGTTTCATATTTAAAAAAACTAAAATAAAGGAAGAAGACTTTTAAAAAAAATAATTAAATTACCTTTTTGTTATATATAAGTAATTAAATAATCGAATTTAGAAGGATTACACAGGAAATTAATATAGATTAAATTGATTTAACTTTAGTTAACAGAAAAAAGTATTTTTTTTATGATTAAAAGAATCCGATCCAAATCTTCGTACAGGCCCTGGAAACTAGAGTACGAAATAAATTTATGCATTCCAGGACGATAGACGGAAGGTCTTCTTGGTGGTGTGAGGATCTTTGTTGACACTTGACTCAAGGTAACTCTAGACAAAAAATAACCCATGGGATTCCGGTCGGGGAGGTAGAAGTATCAATATCCTTGGATACCTAGTTGTAGTAGTACTCTTGCAGCCAATACTGAGTCGTTTTGGAGGTTTGGAAGGGGGAAAGTCCTGTTGTCAGACACATGGAAGGTACTTGCTACCTTTGAGACCTCAGTTTTGCTAATATCCAGATCGTTGATAACTTAAACCATCACAATACCGTACTGGCTCTAAAAATGTAATAGGCTTGAAATCTTTTGTTGTTGATTGCATGGCGGTGTTTTGGCTTCTAAGTGACATGTTTATATGGACTCGTATATTTCCCGACAACAAAAGCATTACTTCATTTCCTCATCATATACCAGGGGGTAGATTGAAATCTGAAGACTTATTAATTCATTAATTAATGAAGGTTAATTGTTTCAAATTAATTAATATTTCGATAAATAAAAACATATTTAATTAGTTACAAAGCAATTTCCATTCGCACATTCCTTAAGGCTGGGCGTTTCCAGGACCACCGTCTACTTCGTCAGCAAGTCCAAATTGTTGGATAGGAAGAATGCCTCGTGAATAAGGCCAAAATGGAGTTGGAGATATGAAAGAAAACAGTCCAGGTCTATCCCCTCAAATCCATGAGGACTCATGCAAAAGATATCGGGATTTCACACCAGACAGTCCAGAGAGCTATCTAAAAAAATGGTGGAAAGAGCCTTGTCGGGGTGGAGAGGCCACTTTTGACACCAGCAATGGAACCCATTTTCTCCTTTGTAGGATTCTTTTGAGTTCTGATGCCAATTCCATTGACTACACCTTTTGGGGGCATGTCGAAGGGAAGGCCTGAAGTGTCCGTCATTCAAACACTATGTACCTCAAAGCCACTGTCAGCCCGCACTGGGACACCTACATCTGCAGCAGATGCCAGGCCTTCCGCAGCAACCTGGAGGCCATCATTGACACAAAGGGAGCTACATTAATTATTAAGAGAGCTCTAACACAGATCCATTTAGTGCCATATGTCAATGTTACACCCTTAATAAGTTTTAATGTGTATTTATTTAATAGATGAAGCTGATATTTAACAACATCATCTAAAAAAAAAAATCAAATTTTTCGTTGTTGCCCGCTGTTTTAAAATTACTAAAGAAATGCTTTCAATAGACACGAATATTCTCTTATTTCCTTGTTCTTAATTTAGACCAATCCCACAACCTTCCTTATTGCAGAAGGATTATATCTCGTAATTAAATCGATTTTTCCTGGCAAAAACTTGAAAATACTCGAATAGCAAAATGTATCACTCAGCACATCACTACTCTTTATATTGAGATTTTTTTCGGAAAAAGATAACCTGTTATGGGCATGTGAATAAGAATGAAAAAAAGCGAGAAATTATTTTTGAATGCCTAGTTTTTATCACATGTCCCTTGAAGCAATCCTCATATTGTGACACAACAAGATTGTTGCATCACAATTAGGGATCGTTGAAAGAGCTACATACGATATGAGAGAAACTCGTTTGAGGAAACTTCTTTAAGAAATGACAAATTATGAATAGTGTTTAGCTAGGTATTTGATGCGTAATTTTGAGGCCTTTTCTTCTTACTCAATTTTTTTTCTTTTGGAGGGAAGGCTCAATGAGCATTTGGATCAAGGTCAGAGATGAGAGGGTAGATTATAAGATTACTTTTTTTAATGGACTATACAAATCCACTGCGAGTAATCGTTCGTTCTTTTGATGTTGCAATGCTGAATGAATATATGTTGAAAATGCTGGGAGAGGGTATTATGGATAATGATGGGATTTTCGCAAGAGCGCGAGGAGAAAGCGGGAGCTAGATATATGGTTTTAATTAATTAAGACCATTGTCAATATCAGCTGCCTTTTATATGGTTTGGAGTGGGAGAAAATTAACAACCGCTAGCAAGAGGGGAACTTTCTACATTTAAACTAATAGGTGTGGGAAAAAAATCTTTACACTTCGTTTTTGCTACATAAATCAATGTTTTCGTGAATACAATAAAATTGGTTTGGTTAAATTCTTAAAAAAAACAAAAAAAACAACAACTAGATCTTCCTAAGTGTCTTAGAAGCCAAGTCAATGCCATCTGAACGTGACCAAAGAATTTCGTTCAGCGCACTTTTGGACGCTGGCAAGAAACAAATGGAAGAAACATTGTTACCATGGGTCCAGACCAATACCCAGATATGAAATTGGAATTCCAGCAGGATGATGTACCTGTAATCACGTCCAAAAATGCCCTTATGTAGTTGTAGGAAACTTGCCTTTCAGGCCAAAGAAAATGTGGCCCCTACTCACCAGATACTGTCCTTGTTTGGGGTATGTTGAGTCCAAGGCCTGCACCATCCGTCTCCCAAATATCAACAACCTCTAGAAGGCTGTCAAACAGCACTGGGATGCCATGTCTGAGGACTAAATCTGCAATAAGTGCAAGGCCATATGTGGACGCCTGGAAGCCATAATTGCTGCCAAGGGGGCGGCATCGATGATTAGGGAAGCTAAAACATCATATTAGTTATTTTAATTTTATAGACATACCCTATCACAACTGGTTGCTGAAATACATCTTGATAAAGTTTTAGATTGAAAGTGTAAATATTTTTTCGTCGCACCCGGTAGCATTAGTGCAGGTTAAATATCAAAATTAGTTCTAGCAATGAAGTTGAATGGAGATTATGTTTATTTATAAATTTATTTTATTATGCATTTTTAAATCACTTTACACCAAAATAATGAACAAAAAAGAAGAAACAGCACACACAACAACTGTTTTTCCTTTTTTAATCGATATAATTAGTTTTTTTGTTTACACAAATCCCTTCTTTCAATAATCCAATGAACAGACTGTTTGTCTCCTAGTTTGAGCTACAAGCGAACTAGGCAAATCCAGAGATATCTAAATAATATCGGGATATTAACAAAAAAATAAACCAAAAATGAACATGGCCACCATGATAATTTGAAGAATGTTTGGGAGGAAAGCAAATCAGCTGTCATTACATTTTATTAGATTAGCTGCGAACAGCTATTAGATGGTCGAAATAAATACAAACCCCCACTTTGCATTGAAAAGGATGATTGGAATGGCTCGAATATCGATCTGCAATTCTTTTACAAGCCCTAGAGGGTATTTTTTTAATGGATTTTTTTCCATTATTGTTTATCTCCTTGGCAACCAAAACTGTGAATTCCTTGACGGTCAGACTCGACGGAATTTCATGATTTTATCCATTTTTTTTACAATGGGCCTTCCAGAGTGTAGCGTATCTATGACATAAAAATATCATAACGAAATAGACGAAACTAAAATAGCACGTGATTGCCTGTTACAATATCAGAACCATAAATACTATTCACATTTTTAGTTGCTTCAGTTGTGTTTTTTGCAATGTTGAAAAAAATGTAAAAACTTTCTCTTTGTTAGAGTCAAAATTTGACAAACGCTCAAACAATACTGATTCGACCAATCGTATAACCTTCCAAATATTATCTTTCTAACACCATCTAGTGTAAACTGATTGCAATTATACAACACGACTTACGCACTCCTAAAGCCATCTATTGGAAAAATTATGGACTTATTTTTATGAAACCTATTAAACAATAAAATTGAAAAAGAGATAATTAATGATACAAAAAACAAACAACATATTTGCTGTATAATATGAAAGGCTCAAATATTGGACTATAAGTCTAAATCAGGTCTCGAATCAAAGAAGTCAACATAATGTAAGTATCAACTGAAGAAAGAACATTCAATTCAAGCCTAAATTCTAAATCATGCCTGCATTTCAATTTATGTAATTATAATCATAGTTGTAAAAAATATGACCTGGGTGTATTTTAAAAATAAAGAAAGATAAAAACTCTTTAATATTTGAAGAATATTGGGAAGAGAGCAGTTTTATCACTGGTATCAGGTGTTAAAAGAAGTAAAAAATCACGAATCCTAATCCGAATTTAGGAAGGATATAGAGAGAAATTAACATGAGGTCAATCCTCAGTTCTTCACTGAGTCTAACAAGGACTTTCTTTTATAACTCCGCAACAAATTTTCAGTGAAACTCTCCGTCATTCATGAATTAATGACAACTTCGCATTGAGATGTTCTCACTTCAAAAACACAATAATAATAATTATAACAGCTTTGGAAAATGGAGAAACACTCTTTAGATTGCCAAACTTGACAAAGTATCCTGCTCATCATTTGTCATTATTTTTAGTAGTATGATTATAAAAGCTTTTTTTCGTATGTAAAAAAATAAACTAAAAATTAACATGGGAGCCTTGAGAATTGGAAGAATGTTTGAGAATAGAGCAGCTTAGCTGTCATAGTGTTCCATAATATTAGCTGCGATCAGCTATGAGATAAAGGAAATCATGCATTAATTATGTACAACTTTGTATTGAGATGTTTTCACTTCAAAAATACAATAACAAAATCACACTTTTTTTATGCACAAGAACAACATGGGAAGAAGAAGAAAAAAGATAGAAACAAAGAGAGAAAAAAGGAAAAAGGATTTCCTCTCTGGACTCCCTCAAATGTCCAATTTATGGAATCCCTCACTCACTACGGGTGACTTTGAAGGATAAAATAATTTATTTATACAGTTTGAGACATGAGGCTTAATGTTAAAACAAATTGTATAATATATTTTTTCTTTTTCTCCTTTTCTTTTTCCCTCTCTTTGTTTCTATTTCATTTCTTCTTCTCAATCTTTGTTTCTATCTCTTCTCGCTGGGGTATACAAATACTTATGAACTTTTATTATGAGATCAATTCAAAAATGAGTTTTATCCTTGAAATATTGTCGTGACCTTTTTTCAAATTGACAACGATATGGAGCGTTTTTGGAAAGGCTCTTTTTAAATTAAAGTTCATACTTTTAGCTTTCCAATGCAATACCTTGACACATTTTGAATCTATTCGTCTTGAAGCAATGAGCCTCTGAATAAAAAGCACCTATTTTCCCCTTTCAACAAAGATAAATTGAGTGGAAAGTATGATGTAGACATTTTAAAAATGGGTTTAGAATTTTGAACATTCGCCTTTAAAATATATTAATATAATTTATCCTAATCTTCAACACCGAGGTCTTAAAACATCTTTGGACTTTAAAAATAGCTAAAATAACAAAAAATGTATGGCCTTTTTTAAGAACAAGAGGCAATGAGAGAAAAATAAGGCATCATTTAGAATCAGGGGATCAAACAGTACTAAGGTGAGCATATTCTGTTTTTGTACCATTTTTGCTGTTGGACGGTGTAATTATAACAGCTTTGATAATATTACTCTTAGTCTTTTATGTACCAAGGGATTACTTTATATTTATATGTTCTAGCTTCAAGAATAATGATAACAGCTTTGGAAAGTTAAAAAAACAATTTTCTGAAGCACTAAAAAAGTATCGCGTTCGTCCTTTGTCGTGTTTATTACATATATTATATTATAATAAAAGTGTTGTAAAAAAATAGAAAAATTGGTAATCCTAACAATTGAAAGAATGTTAAAGAGTATAGCAGCTGATCCGTCAAGGTATTTCATTAGATTAGCTGCAAACAGCTATGAGATGAAGAAAATAAGTACATATCCCGATTTTTAATTATCAAGGAGATAGGCAGGAATTAATCCCGATGATCTAAGTGGTTCTAATGGGGTACTTTATGATTTTAAAATATATTTTACAAGTAGTAGATAGCTAAGGGGGAACCGCAGGAAGGTGGGCTGGGGTGGCTGAAGCTCCCTAAATTAAGGAATTTTTGTTTTTTACTAGAAAATGTAATGTTTGATTTTTTTTTTTAGTAAATTTAATATTTGAAATATAATTAAGTTTTTCTGTGAATAGCTATGGATTTTTTTAATTTTCTCCAAAAAATTTAATATTTGAAATTTTTTTCTAAAAATTTTATTATTAAAATTTTCTCTAAAGAAATTCCTTTTTTATCAACAGCTGTGAATTTCGAATTTTTTTTTTCCTAAAAAACTTAGAGAATAGATATGGATTTTTGAAAAAAAATTTGTGAATAGCGATGGATTTTTGAAAATATTGTCAAAAAAATTTAATAGTTTGAAATTAAAAAAAAAAAAAAGTCTTTTGAAATAAAAAAAAAAAAATTTTTGGATTTTTTTTTCAAAAAAATTCCAAAAACCGACCCCCCACCCCTATAAAATATAATCCTGCGGACGCCCTTGTCACTGAATCTAAAAATGTTTTTTTGCATGTAAGGGGGTACTTGGGTAAAATAAATATTTTACCAGTTGTTCATCATTAAAAAAAAGGTTGAGAATCCCTTCTCTATTTTACTCTTATAAATCCGAAGCATATTATCTATATTACTCTCCATAATTCATGTACAGACACAGTTACACTTTTCAATAAATATTCTTTCCTTCAGACTGAAAGAATAATCATAACACTTTTAGAAAATATTAAAAAACCACTTTTGCTGTTGCCAACAACAGCAAAACTCGAACACTAAAAAAAAGAATAGGATTTACATCCGTAACGCTCAAGAGTATCAAGTACGCCCGTAGAAAATATTAAGTACTTAAATATTTATTAAAATTACGGAAAATATTTAATGATTATTTATTATTGAATATATGTAAAGTAAAGCCGTGAATGACAGAATCATTATACGAGTAATGTTTGTAGGTAGAGCGCCCTCTATCGATCCATCCATCAATCAATCATAAACATCCCCAACGCTTTCAACAAAATGTCTTTTAAAATTTTGATAAATTTATGGGACATTACATTTAAAGAGGTCGAACCCCATTCGGCATCTATGATTAAGTGAGTTGATATCTAAGAATGTACTTTATATGAATCATTATAGATTAGTCTTAGATTCTATGATACAAACAGGGTGTAACTTAATGATCGAATATATGTACAGGGTGCGACTACATAATTTCCTTTTTATATTGCTTGGCAGTCAGGCAGTGGAAATAGCTATGGGATTGGCGGATACATAAGTTGTTGTTTTGAAAAAAATAAATGATGCATTAGAATCGAAAATAAAAATTGCCAAAATATTTTATAAAATTAAAACGGGGTTCACATACTTAATTCTAAGTCCTACGCTACAAAAAGTTAAAAGTTGACCTTGACCTTGAAGGAACCAATGGATTGTATGGAGTTCAAAGGCACATTTATTGTAGCTGCGTCAAGATACATGGCTTTAGAATTGAAAAAAGACATAAAGAGGATACATTGACGGTCGAGTTAGAACAGGATACTGTACGGTATTTTCTGGAAAACTCTATTAAGTACATTAAAAATTTTAAATTGCAGTATCAAGATCTTCAATACACATAAAAATAGGCAAATCCTAGATACTTAGTTTTAGATTTCTGACTTTTTTGGTATTGTAGGCTTTTCTATACTTATTTTTCTGTTAATCTTATTTTTTTTACTGTTTATTTATTGTTTAGATTGTAGTGTTTTTTGAAACTAAAGAGGTCTTTGGGAAGTAATTTCGAGCTATATTGTTTATTTTTATCTTTACTTAATATAATTACTCTTTTTTTATATTATATATTGTATTAAAAAAAAACTAATTGCCAGTTTTTATAGGAGCGATTTATGAAAATCAGTTAATTGCTTCAATTATAATTTACAAAAAAACACAATTTTTTGAAAAGTGCTAAAATAATTATTATCAGATGTGGAGTCATACAAAAATTCTATGTTGGTGCGATTGGTTAAATCGTGTAATTGAAACTGGATTTATTTCGTAAAAACAAACATTTTTAAGACTTTTGCAAAATAGGCAATAGTCTAATCAAGCAATTGTTCACAGTTACAAAATAAAATAACTAATCCCTTAATTTTGCATACTTTCGTATAAAATAACTTTCTTTCTAAAACATCTCGCGAAAAGTTATTTAAAGGGAAAGAAATAAAGTGACAAATTACCGGGGATTAAGAGTATTGACTGTCAAAAATATCGGTGTAAAACAAAAATTTAAATGTGTACTATTATAATCAAAGAAAAAGGTAACTTTACTCTATCATAAAGCTTGTTTTATTCCCTTTTGCAAAAAGGAAAGGATGTTGCTGCAGCCTGTATTATTATATGAGTATCGGATTAATTAAACCTACTACTTTTTTTCACTATCATTAGTCTTGTTCGTAAAAAAGGCTTAAAAATGAAAAAAAAAAAAAACCAAATGTAAAAGGTGCGTTATAATTATTGAAATCTATTGACATTACGTAATTGTATCTAGGTACACATAGATAAAGTCGTTTGATAAGAAGTAATTAGTACATTGTATAATTGCAACAGTTATATTAAATCACCTTTCTTTTTCTGTTTCTTATACGCAACAGATTATTTTCACTTGAAGAAGCTATAAAAAGGATTAGGATTTATATTTGCAACTCACAACGTTATACCATTAACTTGGAAATTTACTACGGGATATATACAGAGTGACTCATAAGTCTTAGATCAGTTTCAACAGCCAAAAAAGTACAAAAATATTTATTTATCGAAAAATCTTTTTCAAATCAATGCTATGAGCGGGAAATTTCCGTCAAAATGAGTGACAGGTCATTCAACATAACCACCTATAGCTCTCAGACGCTTCGAAACTACTTTATACGTTGTAAAGATAGTCTCTTTTAACAAATAGTCCAATACAGACACTCTGGCGGCTTACAAGTGGCCTGTGCTATGACGTCACACTGATCACCCTCTCCAGAGTGAACTAAATGAAGAAGTCCATTACCTTGAGTTCTGGGGAAGAAGGGGCCACTCATCCTTGCTCCAAATGTGCTCAAGTACTTTGGCACCACTTTTGCAAGTACTTTGCAGTATATGAAGGTTCTCCGTCCTGCTGGAAGTTATAAGACCCTCCCAGTGGAAGTAATTGGGAGTATAACATGTCCAGACACATTGATTGACATTCACACCCTCGTTAATAAAGTAAATAATGTATATTTAGACACGTAGGAGAGGTTTTGAAATTGCAAACTTTAGTATATAATGTACATACTTTATAAGGCGAGGGGTAGCAAAATGTGTACCAACCACTAACATGGGGGAAAAAAATATGCCAAAAACTTGCATGCATTTTTACATAACCCTCTCTGCATTTTCTTGTCTGATGTCAATTCTTAGGACAGTGTAATCGTATTCCTTATTTTGGACATTGTCTCCCAAACATGATGAGGGGCGCTCTAATTTCTAAGAGAGCCCAGTGCTGTGACTAGGATTTTCCTTTGGGAGTTGAATTAAGTTAATTAAGATCGCATTTTTATTGATTCTTGAATTTTTTTAATTACAAAATTTTAAAAGAATTACAGGCATACATCTGGACAAAGGATCTTAACCTAAAATTAACTTATCAATTTACTACCATTCGGTCAATGTGCCTGGTGACAGTTTATCACATCCATTCTCTGGTCTAAGATGAGACAGGTTGGTATTTTTGGAGTAGTGACAACATAAAACAGGAAAAATTGATACGAATCACTTGTTGTCCAAATTTTTAATGAGGTTATCAAGTAAACTATTGTTCCTCTGTAAATATCGGTAGGAAACTTGAAACATACAGAGTTGGAAAGAAAAAAGAAAATAGCCAATCATTCTTTAATTATGCATTTCACAAAAAAATTATTAATCTTTTTCTGATACATAGCCAATGTCAAATTGCTTTATTTTATTCAGCCGCCAAAGGACTCACAGATGGTGACAAGCCTCTTGCAAAAGAGTTTCAAGTATCGCAAATGAAGTTAAGTTCTATGACAGCCCATTTCTCGTCGAGAGAGGCATTCATGGCTTAACATTCGGATAACAGATGCTACAGGCTCTCCTCTAAATGTACAATATTGTCGAGGGGATTAACATTTGGAATGTATAGTGACCCTATTTTCGTATACTATAAAGCAACATTGTTTGCTAAGATGCTCTGAGTAATTTCTGCAATGTGAGTTACTGTCGTGAAAATTTGCCTGGACCCAAGGAAGCAGGTTGACCTTTAAAACGTTGGTGTACATAGCTGGCGTGAGCATGTAACCCTCATGGAAACATATCAGGGTGCCACAATGCCGTTGGTCTAGCCTCTTCTTAACATTTTAAATGGGCTTACGGGTAATTCCCGTCAGGTTGGCCACCTCTGTTGAAGTGTGCCCTGCACGAAGAAGAGATGATGTCCTAAGCCTTGAATCTTGCTGTGATGATATTTTTCGTCGTTTTTTTTTAAACAGCATTTGCTTGAGATACATGGCAACCTATACCATTATAGATAGTTCTAATTCCTAACACAGAGCCTAAAAAATGTGTGTTAGTTTCAGGTTTCCACCCAGTACATTGAGTAATAAGAATTAATCAATCCTGGTTTCTTTGGTAGCGGCAATGGATTGAATGGGCATGTACACCACAAGCCTATAATCCGATGGCTATCAATCAATTTGTTTGTTGTTTTATTGAGGCCCAATATGTCACTTTACAAACATGTTTTTTATCCAACAGAAGTTAAAAAAATGATGGATGATTCCATTTCCTCCTAATTAGGGCTAGGAGTCAAACGTGTGGCAAAATTAAAAGGCTAAAAACTATATAGCTGAAAGGAAACAATCTTCAATTGAATCATAAATAATGATATTTATATTCCTTCAATATGTTTGTACTGCCGCTATTATGTAATGTGAGATTGTTTCTCAAAGAAAACCCATGGGCAAGGCATTGTGGTTTAATTATATAATAATAATTACCATCAACAACTTTGAAATCGAGTTTGATATTGAGTAAGAAACTTATAGTTCAATGAAACATTATCGTCTTTAAATAATAAATGTCTGTATAAAAAGTAACTTACTTACTAACGGTTACCAGTATCATCACATAAACACTCTGTCAATCAATCAAAGTAACATTCTCACATAGAAGATACCTTTATTTTACCTCTATCAAGAATAACTTTATTTCAAGACGGGAAAAAAATTAATTAATGATACACTCAACGGTTGTTGACTTTGGAAAAAATAATATATTATGTATTATACATACATAATATATGTATTAAAGTCTGTAATTTTCTTTTCCCTTAGGGATGGTGTCTTGAAATAAATAACAAGCATCATCGTCATCTCTGTAGAAGGAGTTCATTGGCTTAACGGTACTAGAAAAGGATAGTGTCCTGAACTGTTTCTTTAATAAATTTTCTACAGTTTATCACTTTTTAATAACTGTTAATTCGTTCCTTTTTTTAAAGGAAAGTTGAAGGGATCTTTTCCAATGCACTTATACAACCACACAATAACATTATTGAAGTACACAGGGTGGTCCAGATAAATTGGTAAAATCTTTAAAGCCTTATAACGAACTTATATAGAACCGTAATTTGTTTTATTATTTGAAAGCTACATTCAATGATATTCAATTATTTATAAAAATATCTGCTTTTCTTGAAAACATTGGCCACGCGGCACCACAAGCTTTGGCATGCCCGTGCAACCTCGCACAGATCCAGCTAAGCAAATGTACCAACTCTGGTTTTGCATTTTTAATTTACATTCCATAGATACATTGAGTAGCCCAAGGAAGAAATTACACCTTCCAACAAGACTGTGCACCGGCCCACATGTGTTACCAACAAAATGTATCCCAGATTTTTGGTTTGCTAACAGCCCAAACATAAAAACATTGGAATTCTATCTATGGGGTATGGTCGATCCGTAGGATTTGCAGGAGGTCGCCCGGGCTTGTAAAAGATTCCAGCTCTGTTGGCCTGAGATTATCTAGAAAGTCAGATCTCATTATAAATAATGGAATGTCATTGAATGTAGCTTTCAATAAAAAAAATTATGGTTTAGCCCATCTCGTTTGTTTATTAAAAGATTTCCCCAATTTATCTGGACCACCCTGTACTTAAGTATTTTATTGGAGTTATGTTAAGCTCATTTTTTTCATGTATGGAATTGTCTTATAATAATAACAATGAAAAAAACACAAATTTTACTCTCTGATACTTCCCTGAGGTGTGTTTCACCTCAGATGCTGAAAAATCCATGTGATACCTTGTGTGAATCAAATTGTTGCTCCACTTTCTATATATATTGCTGATTTATGAAGGACTTTCAGTATTTAATTTTGATGAGTGAGACTTTTAGTTTTCAAAGTAATTTATAGATTCCAGAATAAGTTATCAAGGTTTCAAAAAGGTTTCTTATGTAGTCTAATATAGAAGAATATTTCTATAAGCTTTGAATGAAATATAAACGCTGTTATATTGAAATAAATTATGTTTGTTTTTTAAGTGAGCCCTCTAAAGACTAAAATACTCATTAGTCATAATTATTTTTTGTGAAACTCTTCATATTGACACGTCATATGGATAGATATAGGTATTGAGTGGCTACGACTGAGTGTGCTACTGATAACGGTGAATAATAGTAAGGATTTATCGCGGAATTATCTTGAATATTAGTACAGTAAAAAAATTCTTCTTGTCGACATATAATTACTCCGGGCAATGCTGGTTACTACCGCTAATTTCATATATTTCCCAACTATGACTATGAAAAGAGGGTAAAAGATGTATAGAGTTGACATATTTTTAAGGAAAACACTAAGTTTTATAAGTTAGTAAAGGAGAAACTGTTGTTTTGTTTAAAGAACTATAGGGAAAGAGCAGTTAAGTGGAAAATTAACATTTCAATCTAGAAAAAAGGAAGACTATGTTCTTAACACCGACCTATAATATGATGTTATTGTTGTAACGTAGTCGCCCATATTCTTCTCTTTTCACTAGCGGGGGACGGTCTGTTCAAACTGGCTGCATACCTGGAGGAACATGTAGCAGCTTCTAATTTTAAGCCAATCAGAATTGAGAATTACTAAATCCTACCTTCTTTGCCTTGAGTGTGCACTCTTTGTCTAGAGTCCGTTAGTAGTGTTGGCTCTTACTTTTTTTTTTTTGTTCCCTATTCAATAGGGCGCCGTTAATGCTCACTTTTCCTTTTAAATTAAGCATTATTGCCTATCTTTGGTGCATTTAAAAAATAATGATTAATTCATAAATATATATGAATTTAAATATAAGTAGCATATTTTCCATAAACTAATTTCATTTTAAATGTATAAGTTTCCGTTCTTAATAGTAGTAAATCATTTTCTCCCTCAAAACAATATAACAGGCAGCTGATAGCAATAAATTTATTAATTCAGTAGTACCATATGTTCAGCTCCTGCGCTC
Source organism: Lepeophtheirus salmonis (assembly GCF_016086655.4). Classification (NCBI taxonomy): domain Eukaryota; kingdom Metazoa; phylum Arthropoda; class Copepoda; order Siphonostomatoida; family Caligidae; genus Lepeophtheirus; species Lepeophtheirus salmonis. The sequence continues at coordinate 29,158,123 of NC_052137.2, read as the reverse complement.
TCCTCTCTCTCTTCTTTTCTTTACAAAAACATTAGCTCTAGGAATAGAAATACCTGATTCTGTATAGAACATAAACACTTGTTCGATATTAATTTATAAATATTTATCCTTTACAATTTACATAATTTTTATTTCAATTTTTTATTTCAGATTATGACTTCAAGGTATAAAGTACAATGGGGTATAAGTATTCAATTTGTTCACTGTTCCCTATAATACCTTGTTTAACAACATTTTGAATATGCCTAAATACCCCAGGAAAGGATATCGCATTAGGATTTGAGGGGCAGTAACGGGGGGGGTTAAATAATAAAAATGCAATATACTTGTCTGAGAAGGATCCTAACCCTAAACTAACTGATAATTTAAAAATGAATTGAACTGCCATTCGTTCAAGGTGTCTGGTGGCAGTGTATGGTTGGTATTTTTGCAGTGGTGACTACAGAAAGCAGGGAAAATTGCTACAAATCATTTGAGACATCACTCGTTATCCAAATTTTTAATCAAGTAATTTCGTAAGCTGTAGTTCTACTGTAAATACCGGGTAGAAGCTTGAAACTTAAACACTTGGAAAGAAAAAAGAAAATACACTTTTTTTTTTAACTATACATTTAACAAAAAACTTTACCAATTTTTTTCTGATATAAAGCCAATGTCCAATTGATTTATTTTGATTTAGCCGCCGTTTGCCTCACAGATGACGAGAAGTCTCTTTCGAAAATAGTGCAAGTATTGTGAATGATGTTTGGGTCCATGGCAGCCCACTCCTCCTCGATGGAGGTATTTATTTCTTTAACGTTTGGGTAACAGATGCTAAAGGACCTTCTTTTCTAGATGGGTGGGCAGAAATATAAGTCGAGGGGATTGACATCACGGCTGTATAATGGCCCCACATTCTCTTGTCCCAGAAAGCAATGTTGTTAGCTAAGAAGCTCTGAGTAATTTTTGCAGTTTGAGGGGGGCTATCTTGACGTTGCCGTCAAGGAAGTTGCTCGAACCCAGGAGAGCAAGTTGGCCATGAAAACGTCGATGTGCATGGATGTAACCCTCCGGGAACCAGATCAGGGGCATCCTTAAGGATATCCAATGATGGGTTTTTATGGAGCCTCTATGGTCTTATTGTTGTCTATTCTCCTTTTATTATTCTAAACGAGCCATTCCTGTCAGCTTTGCCACCTTTGTTGGAGGTGACCTGCACGAAGAAGAGTTGATACCCTAAGCTTTGAATCTTGCTCCAATTACATATCTCGTCCGATTTAAAAAAATTAAAAAGCAGTAGGTGCTTGAGAAAAATAGCTATCTTTACAATTACAGACAGTTCTAATTTCCTCACACATGACCTCTCAAATCAATATAATACAAGTGTGTCAGTTTCAACTACTACTAATTGTCTATTTATGGTAAATCATTAATACTTTGAATAGCAAGGCTTGAATCTTATTTAACAAGAAATGTGGTATCAGTCCATATTCAGGACTCAAGACTACCATCCTTTCCAGTTCAGTCCTGCTAATCAGTCATTGATGACGTCACTTAAATTTATTTCGTCTTTTTTTTAATTAGTGCTAGAACTGACAGTCAGAGTGACCGATGCTCTTAAGAATCGATACGGAAACTAATAAGAACCTTTCCTAAGACTGGAATGAATAAATATAGAATGCCACAAAACCTAAAGTTACAATTTGCAACATCTGTAAATTGAGGAATTATGGCTTGAAAGACAAAAAAAAATAACCAAAAGTATATTAAGTAAGTTGAGTTGAATTTGATTATATAATTGAATGGTTTTAGTGCGACAATACAGGCACAGGTTTCTACTCGTAGTTGTCCAATTTTACACCAACCACATGTTATTTCCCGCGGGATGTATACCAATAATTAAAAAGTGAATTAAAAGTTATTCAACATCCCCTAGTATCATCTGAATCTGGTACTGTTTTACCCGTATTGACGGATATCATTATTGAAATGCATATAACTTTTTATGGTCAAGTATGGAAGACTATAACTGTTATCTTAAAAGTGAGGATTTAGGGTTATTCTTAAATTTTTGAATCCCTCAAATTAATTTCCTGCAACACAATCCATCTTCAAAAGGAGATTCAAATGAGAGCAATAAAAGCTTATCAAAGTTTGTCAGAAATATGATGTGAGATATTTGAATTTTAATATTTATATATATTACATGGGGAAGTATACGCCATTGCTCGGAGTTATTAGGTGTCGACTAATAGACAAACCTTGTTCTAATAATGCAAATACGAGTATGTACTCACATTTTCCTTTCTTTTTTAATATGGCGTCCGGAGCTTAAGCTACATACGCTTGTTACTACATTGTCATCAAGCCGACTCATACAAAATGAGTCATCGGAAGGCTAGCCAGTCAAAATTCTTTTATATTTAAAAAAAATATAAATTTGTCAGTTTATTTAAAAAAAAGAAACTGAAATTTAAAGTAATCACGTAAAAATTTCAAAAAAATACAAAAGAAATTTTGTTACGATAACTTATAGCTTTTAAATTATGTATGTAAAATACTTATCTCATATCACTGCATTGGTTATCGAAATATCCCTAATCACATATTCATCCATCAACATGGCAATTGTTTCATTTTTTAATGTTTCAGAACTGAGAGTTGTACTCAATCACAAATCCTAAATTTATTTTTTGAACTGGTCTACTGCCAAGAACACAACATGTTATATTTTAGTCAAATCCTCATGCTAATTGATCATGGGTGTCCCTATTATAACAGAAGATTCATAATAACCTGTACAGAGATATTGTGTGACGATACTAATAACTAGCTTTAATAGTAGATACAAAAATACACACAGTTCTAAAGTCATTATTATTCCAAATTTATGTACACAAAACCGTGCGTGACATGGAAGATGAAATGAAAGATTTAAAGGTGTTGCACAAAGAGAAAATCCAGTTATTTTTACATCATTGCAATAGTCATAAGTAATTTTGTATGAAATGGATGACACTGCATTTTAATTCATTAGAGCCCTGCTTCATACCCCCCCCTTGTACAAAATAAATACATACATTGACAACATCCGTGATCCCAAGTACATCATTTATTAAGCATTCACTATGAAACTCAGAATGCAACTTAGAAGGAAATAAGTGATTGTACTTAAATATACAGAAAGATTATGGCAAAAGAATTAATCTTTTAGATTATCTAAGGTATATGTACATAGCTTTTTTTTTTAATTTCACGATTTGGACCATACATACTTAATTAAAAGAAACGCATTATGTACTAATATCCACTGGAAATCGACAAAAACATGAAATCAAAGAAATAATAATATACATTTGGACAAAATGGAGATTATTTATAGAGCGTTTTTATGTAACGTCAGCGATGTTGTTTTTGTTGTCGGTCAGTTGTAGGGTCTAAACAACCATGCTTTATAGGAATAAAAGCCCTTATTTTATTCGGATTAACAGAAATAGTAAACTATTGCCTTGCACTTTGGAGTTAAAATGGGACCAACTAATGAAAGGCCTTAAACCTTATTGTCTATCAAAAATATATATGCCTCCAATGCGTTTTTTATATTATATTATATATGGAACCCTTATCAGAGGGGGACTTAGTTATTTAAAAAAAATTGAATAATTAAAATGAAAAATTGTTTTACCGGCTAGTTAGAAGTGTTTGGCCCTCAATCAAAAAAATGGCATCGAAATATTTATCGCACAATCGTGGAAAAGACTGAGTGTCCTTGTTGTTGGAAGATAGAAGATTGAAATTGTAAACTTCTTAAGCCTCAAGAAGGAATGGAAAGACTCTGGACGTAATTATAACTCTGCTTCATGTCACACTGCAAAAAAAAAAAAAAAAAACATTGGCCGGATTGTCAGAATATATATGTATATATATATATAAATATTTGGCTTTGAGTTTGGCCTACAGCCTCACTGGATTTCAAGTCCTTGGAGCTCATTGTGTAGGACGCAGTTGAGCAACACACCAGCCATTCTTCCTACAAAACAAAATCCGATGTCCAGGATCCGGGGGAAATTCCAGATTCTGCCAAAAGAGACGGTCATCAAGACCTGCTCCCGTTTCCAAGGTCGAATGGAGGCTATTATTGAGGCCAAAGGTGATTATATTGATTAATAATAATAAAGAAAGGATTCAGCTTTAATTTGGGACTGGATTTTGATAATTGGATAATTAGTTTAGGAGAAAATCCATAAAAATCAAAAATTATTATCGGCTGCTAAATAGAGGTCGTACCTTGCATGTATTAAAATATGTTATTACAATTATTATACAATCTTCTTTCCCATACCAAGTTAAAAAATTAACTTGTACAATTTAAATAATAGGATCTGTTTCTCATTTTTCATACTCATATCGTGTCTAATTATAGAAGTTACCATAGGGATTTTGAGTACCTGTTACTTTAATTTAAAACAAATACTACTTTATTCATTATTGAAATCAAGTAGTATCCATTCAAAGTCATTAAGTGTCATATAGATTTATTGGAAGTTTCTTCATTTTTGGGTAGTAAAATTGTAAATAATATGATTAAGAAAGAAACGAAAATACAACATGGTAATGCTGACAATGATAATCTTATTTTGGGGAGAGTAGCTTAGCTGTCATGAAGTCATATTATATTAAATGTGAGTAGCTATGATAGGAAGGATGGAACTCAAGTCTCCCTACTTATATAGCAATCACATATCTATGCGGTAATTACTCCGATCCCGATTCTCAATTCTAATCTAATCTTCCAAGAAGGATTTACAATAATATATACCAAAAAATCATTAGTAACTCTCCACTGTTTATGCACACACGTATTCTATACGTATATGTACCCTCCTCAAGAAGAATGACAAAGTACTGATTACAGCGTGGACACTGTTCAGGTTGCAAAAACAAACAAAAACATCCCTCTCATCTTAGGTCATATTTTTTACAATTCTAACAAGTCAACAAATGACGTTCAAATATGATGCCATTTGTGACGTCAGTCAAAACGCTCTTCAACGAATTATATCTATTAACATGGATTTGATGACTATATGGATTGATTTTTTAAATCACGGAACCTTACAAAACTACATTGTTCATTTTTGATGAAAAATAATATTAAATATCCTTTCCATTTCAATGCATTGATCTGATATACAACTGATACCTATGTATATGTAAAACAACACGGATTTGGAAGCATGAAGTGATTAATTTATGAAGATATAATAAACCCATTTCATTCATCACGCTACTGCAGTTTCATTGAGTATTTTATGTGTGCGTTTGTGTACTAAAGTTAGAGGAATCCAATTTATAATGGAGATAAGGATTTCATCTGGCATAAAGCATACTTTGGTCGTATAACAGATATGTTCTCTTAATAATAGTCAAGATTAAAGTTGAAAAATACTGCTTTGTAAAAAAAAAAACCTTAAAATTAACTTGAAGAATATTTGGGAGAAACACAACTCCATTGTCAGGACGTTTTATTCAATCAGCTTCAGGCAGCTGTGAGTACGGTATTACGACGCTAACACATAATAATTTATCCATTTTGTTGTAACCTGTCGATTACCTCATCTCACTTGATATGTCATGGCTATTTCACAATTTATTATTTTTGATAAATAACTCTAGTTGAATAAGTTCAACTAGAGTTATGCTCCGTTTCCAAAAGTAAAGGAATACGGATTCTTGTTGATCCCAAGTGCTTTATACATAGAAATTAGTTATTTTATAACTATTAGTTCTATAGATAAATTTTGGCTATTATATAAAAATATAGTTAATCTTTTAATAACATATTACTAAACAATATTATAAATGATATAGTGTCGAATAAAATACTATTTAGGAGATTTCAATAATATAAAATATATATATGTAATTCATTTTAAAAATTGTGGAGAAAGAATATATGACAATGACAGAATGGAAGTACTTAAGAGATAAATATCAGTTGGTGAGATATACTTATTGAACTAACTACCAGATGATTTTGGCCTTTTTCCTGTTTCTTTTTGGATACAAATACAAGATGCGATATGTGAGAGGAAGGAAATAAACACAATCCCCTCCCCCCTCCCCCATCATACTTTATTTTTCTACTTTGAAATTGGAGACCGCGTACGCGGAAAGTTATAATTCAATTATTGCAACCTTTTAATGATACGAAAACAAATTCGCCAGGTACAGGGAAGCGACTATACGAATATATTATTAGATTAGGAGGACAGGGATCTCGACTTTCTCGATATATTCAGACAATTAGAATTTTGGAGGATCATAAAAGTAGATGGAAGGTCTCATGATGTAGAATAAGTTGTGAGTTTGTCTTTTATGTCGGGAGTGGGGGCTCTAAGTCGATCTCTGGACTATGGGATGAGGCCAGAGGAGAACATTATGTAAGGAGCTATCACGTTTTCTTTCTTATTATGAAGACGTTGAGGCGTGAACTTTTACAATTTATTCTCCTACTCTGTATATAGCGAGGAGGAATAGAGGTAAAGTGATTACTCTGATACTGATCGTCAATTCTACTCCAAACCCAATCAAGACTTGAACTTATAACTGCACAACAAATCCCCGGCGCTGCTCTTGGTCATTCATGAGCATATACAATCGTAGTTACACTTTATACTTATATGTTCTCTCTTCCCGCATTCAAGAATAAAAAAACATCTACTCCGATTTGAACTACAACCCCCCGCTCTCTCTTACATTATCATATTATTTTCATCTATATGATGTAATCATATCCAACATCTCCAGCTAGTATGCATAAATAAAAGAAACCGAAAAAAGAACGTGGAAAATCCTTAGCATTTGAAGAAGGCTTGGGAGGAGAACAGCTTAGCTGTCATGGCGTTTAATTAGATCAGCTAAAAGGAAGGAAATATCCAAAAATCCCTCTCCTTGTTCAGTATAGACGTAGACAGGAATTTCTCCGATTTTGATCCTCAATTCTACTCCCAGTCAAATAAGGACTTACACTTATAAAATACCTATCCCTTGTTTTAAGTCATAGTTTGTACAACTCTAGTCAACATGGTAAGGAAGAAATGGAATTTAATGATCACGTAGCAATCTTCATTACATCTTTGAATCTTTTCTACAAAAAAAGAGAAGGAAGAAATGTTTGATGTTAACTGGTGGTTAGCCAATTACGTCATTCAATCAACTCTAAGGTCACTCTTTATTCAATAGTAGGAATATTCACTCCATAAAATAATTTGATTTGAATTCAACAAGTCAATTTCCCAAACTTGAGTAATAAAGATACCAAGGGGGATTATTAAAAAAGTAAACAGCTTACATAAGATACATATGTGTAGTTGATGTTTTAAGTACGGTGTTATTCTACTGACATAAAAATTTAAATTCTATTTTTGTATCAACTATCGATTTTCTACTAAGGACGCACCTTTTTAGTGTTCTACATGTTCATTCATTGAATTTGAATTAGCCCTTGTTAAGCTCTGAGTATGTAATTCCCTTTTATGATTGATGAATAGTCTCATAGTTTAGAAGAATTGACTTACCGCTTCTACCAATTATCAACTGATTTTGAATTGTTGTTGTTTTTTTAAATGTTTTGGGAGGAAGGTTGAGAGATACAATAAAAGTATAATTATCTAAAGATATTAATGTTTTAAAGGTATCATCTACATATCAGAAAGGATCGGGACTCCAAATTCTATCAGACATCAAGGCCGATACTGTGATTTTTCTTTGTAGCTGATTAGTTTGCGATGATGACATTTTTCATATTTTTTTTCTTGAAACTTTTATGATTTTTTTTTCTTCTATAAAAGCCATTATTTTAATAGGAAATACGATTTATTTAACTGTTGGGATTGCCCCTCCCCCCCCCTCAATAGTCACAGATCTGGGTTACATATAAAAAATGATTGTTAAGCACAAGAATTGAGAATATGAGAAATCATTCGATTGACTTCACATCATTTTTTACGTCTAACATCTCAGTTTTTTTTTTTAAAACTAATGTTTCTGTAAGGATTTTTATGACTTCTTTTTAGAAAAGGTAAATCCTTTTTTGGGATATTTTTTTAGAACATAATGTTTATTTTTATTCCTGAGAAGGCTTTTTTTTTCCTTTTGTAAAAAGCTGCCCATTTTTTCCACTCCAATAAGATTTATTTTTCCAGGACGACATTTTCATTTACTTTCAAGTAATTGCATATATTTTGAGTCTGACATAACCGATTCTGATAATCCATTAAGGGGGGTATAACTAGAGTTGTAAATCCGAAGCATTATTTAGTGGCCTATTTTTTTGTAGTCGGCTACCTGAACAGTATTTTCGCCTAAACTTTTATCATTTTAGAGATAAAATATATAAGTATAAAGTGTAACCAAGACTGTATGTGCTCAACAATGACGGCAATTAAAACTGAAGTTATATGTGTCGGTCATTGTTGGGCTCAGAGTATAATGTATTTTCTGCCTATATGAAGTGAGACTTATGTTTATTTCTTTCATTAGACAGCTGCTTACAGATGACCTAATGAAACGTCATGAAAGTTATCCTTCAACACATTATTCGACATGGTAGGGTTTCAACGCTAATTTTCTACGTTTTTTTACATGTCAAAAATGCTTATGATAAACATGCCTCGTATTTATAAAACGGTATACTTTTGACTTATATACAACTAGTCATTAAAGTGTTGTTTTCGTAAAAAAAAAAAAAATATTATAACTCAACTCTCTCTCTCTCTCTCCTCTCCCGTATTTCTTGGTTTATTAAAAAAAAAATGTGAAGAAATTTTCAATCTACGTTGTACATGCCTACAAAAAGAAAGACTTAGCAGTAGTCGCAGGAGCAACAATGCCGTTCGGATGTTATTATTGCTTGTAATATAAGGCAATAGAGAAGAAGGAGAGTTAGACCATCAAACGGAAAGACGACACCTCATTATCACAAATGCAGAAGATCATCGTAGTAGTTTTATTTCGTGTACGCGAATCATTTATGGTTGAAGTCAGTTAGTGTTTGAAGCTTGAACCTCCCGGATACCCGACTACTCAAAAAGATGGTAAGTCAAGCCTAGTCTGCCTACACAATACCATTCAATATGAAGGAACTACTTTCTCTCGCTTTGAAAGTGGATCTTTGGAGCTATTCACGCAAAAATAGAAAATCCCATTATTAGAAAATAATTAGTCATGTGATTCCTTCGAAACAAGGATATGAATAATGCAGGAGCTAATTTAATTCCTTGCTAATTTATATATTTGTCATTCCGTTTAAAAAGTGAAATTACAAGTAAAATTAATTAATTGTCAATAGATTACTATTTTTTAACAAATATAATTGTGCCCAAATCTCAACGGAACAAAAGAAATGTACATCATTCAACAAAACCCTTTAGATTTGAACAATTGAACAGAATGTGGACTTGCATTTATATAAATGTATCTTCATTTTAATTAGCCAAAGAGAGGGATAATCAAATCCTTGATTATTATGAATCTTTCATATTATTTTTCATGTATACAAATATGTAGTCTCACTCGTCATTCAATTCCTCATTTGTTGAAAAGGATCTTTAAATTTACAGTTATCAAACGATATATGTAATTAATATCGAATACGTTTTATATAACGATGGATTCATTATCATCCAATTTCAAAAGGACTATATAGAACTACATATTTTCTGATGAATCCCTCCTTTTTAGACCTATCCAATATCCCTAGTAGATATCTGATCATTGCCTACATATTAATGTAACTTTTTTTTTTTTTTGAAGTTGTCTTATTGGATCTCGTTTGCAATTGTGTTGATCACAGCCCTTCAGTCCCTTGTCATCAATTGTCAACCGATCAAATTAAGCGACATTCGAGTAGAAGAATCCAAGTTCCTCATACAAGAGTTGGAAGAAGTAAAAGACATCGTTAAATACGAGGCCTTTAAAGCATTTTCATCCGAAGTCGCCGCGCGAGGCATCACGTTGGAAAGAACTAAGAGCATCATTGACGTTGTTAAAGTAAGATCACACCAGTGCAAAAGTTTATTTATTAACATAATATTTTGAAGAAGAAAAAAATATATAACTGCAATTCACTGATGGATGGGAATTAGTTACAATATACACGTAGATATCACACAAAGACAAAATTATTACTTATTAAGTTTTAAAAATGTCAACGATGTTATTGAAATTCCTATCATATGTTGTATAGTTAGGTAGCATTCTTAATGCTAGTCTAGCCAAATTCTGTTCTCTCAGCTAGTTTGAGAGGGGGACGAATAAACAAGCATAAAAAATAACAAAACATTGATTTAATCCAATGTTTTAATTTTGTATACATTGTGAAACAAAAATCATCTTCTTATTTTTCAACAGAACACATGTACTGCTTGTATTTTTTTCAAATATCACACTTCCTTATAAAGACATACAAGTATATATTTATAAGATTTTTTTTTAGTATGTATCCATCACTTAAAATCATTATCGTTCAATTAATCATTTTGCAAAAATAAATAAAAAATAATGAGGTGGACATCATTAATGGAGCAAAACACAAGTTGTACATATATGTAGTATACCTGTACTAAGCTGACCTCTTTTACTAAATTTCCTAGTTACTAACGATTATAAATTTGAAAATCGTATATGGCCGTTTAGTGCAATGACACACTTAAAACATGTTGCCGTGAGACGAAGTTTTACTGTACTTGTATATGAGTACAAAGCAAATTGTACAAGTTATAATCCCAATACGAGATATCTAATGTTAAATAAGTAGGTTTGAGTACTATTAATAAATAATATATCTTTAATTTTTGACACTTTGTAATGAAAATTACGAATTGAGAAGTATTTGGGGAATTTAGTGAGTTACAATGTTATATATTCGCAAATGCAGTATAAATGGTCAATTTTAATAGATCAAAATAATTGAATTTATTATTAGAAAATATTAAATTGGTGCATGATGTAATAAAATAAAGCGTAGCGAGACAAAGTAATTGTAGCTTGTACAATCCCGCTTATACAAGTTAGTTCTTGTATAATTAGAGTTGTAAATCGTAAAAAAACCTGACAGTTGATATTTTTTTGAGAGGAGAGTGTCTTAGCTATCATAACGTTTCATTAAATTAGTTCAAGCATCTATGAGATGAAGGAAGTAAACACAAGTCCCACTCCGTATCAAGAAAGGATATAGGCTGTAATTACTCAATTCTACTACAAGTCCAACAAGGGCTTATAACTCATGTGTGTTACGCTTCGTCATTCATGAGTACACAAGAGTAGTTAAACGTTTTCACACGCTAAAAAAACCCTCGTGATTTACAACCCTGGACCTAAACTAACAGATGAATAACCAATTCGGAATCCCTTTTGTGAGATATTTAAGACATTTATAAATATGTTCATGTAATAACATTCTCTTGACATTTGAACGGATTTTCGTCATATAAATAAACAACTGTGTTTCATTATTATATATGAATATTATTTTTATGGAACATAAAGTCATTTTTTTACAATTTTTAACAGTATTATTATGTTGTATATACATATATATCATCCATGAATTGGCTCCTGCTTGAACCAAATATTTTAAGGGGAAAATGGTTGCTTGAGGGCTTTAGGCTGTAAGAATATGTACATATTACATAATTCGTTGTTTTGTTTTTTCATTTCAAGTCACAATAAGTAAAACCATTGCTTTGCGAATTTATAAGTAGAAATAATGAGAAATTATGTAGAGTCTATTAATTTACCTGTACCCACAGGTGTTTCCTGCAAAAAAATTATGTATATATATTTATACCTACATACATGAATAATAGAAGATAGGAGTGCCATCATAATATATAATCTACTTATATACTTTTCTTAATATTTTTTTACAGTTTTTTATGGAGGAAACGATTAAAGAAATTGATGAAATCATTTCTAATTTAAATGAGTTTCAACGTAATCCAGATAGTTTTGACGCGGATGCAGAGAATTATGTCAACTCCGTCATTGAAATGCTACCAGAGATTGTTCCTTTTGTCATTGATGGTTATCGGGACATCCTTCTCAGATTGAAACAAAGTGAATACACGAGTAATGTCGTGTAAATGTCAATTTTAGCAAAAAAGGAAAAAAAAAAAAATGAAAAAAAATGAAAGATTGTGTAGGATTCAACCAGCTTTAACTCAATAGACTGATATCCTTTTTCCTCAAGCCTTGAGTGTATATTATTTATCTGTATATTATATAAAAAATATGGTTATTTTAAAAGCCTGCATGCATGATGAGATGTATGGTTTTTTCTTGTAAATTTGTTTTTGTTTTTTGGTGAATGATTTTATAATTAATTATATATACAATATTGTGTTGATATTCGTTTATGAGTTAATTACAAATATATTAATGTGACACAAAGCCTTTAGTAGGCCAAGAAAAAGAAGTTGTACTTTTCATATTATTGTATAGATAATTGTAGAAACCCCTAGTGATTAATAGACTAAAAAACAGGGGCAAAAACATAACCTCCGTTCAACTTCGTTGGTGGAGGTAATGAAGAAATGGATGTGTTTTATTTGAAAAAGCATATCTAGGCCAATATTAGTTTTATAAGTCGAATAAAGCTTTCAACCATAGCTACAATTATTGGGTATCTTAACTCATCACAGAAATTTTAATAATAGGCCTTTAATTGACTTCAATATGTCCATGAAATACTGGGTTGGATGTATGTATGAAGTAAAAAAATAAACTGGAATTTTCTCCTTTCCATGATTGTTTCTATGTTCACGGACCACATATCTCAAATATGAGTGGTTTCAAATTATGTAATATGTGAAAACAATTAGAAACTGCCGCACCTTTAGTTCAAAGAATTTCTATGAATTTGCTTTAACATTTATACGTCGTGTTCATACTTAATATGTGTAATATGTATATTTTTCAGTCATCAAGGCTCTTGCTAAACGGATAAATGGTCGTTAATATACACTAGGTTTTTTCTCTCGTGATCCAGTTTTCTCGGGATTTCTAGGGGTTTTACACATATGCAAAAACCCACGTTTCATTATTTCATAATAATATACATGTTTCATTTAATCAGATACAGTTCATTCAATTAACGGTAACGATTTATACATTGCATATGATTCGGTATATGCGTTAATAATTAGTAAATGATGCCATATAAAGCATCAAATAATGAGAAAGTTGACTTTTAGCCCGTGGGACGGGTTTGCTATTTCACAATCATACAAAACCCAATTCCTACAAAATTAGTTACTATTTAAGTTTCGTTTGTTTGTGGGTCGGATCGGTTATGAATTTCCTAAAAGGAGGACCCGAGGGCTCTAAAAGATCCAATTGGCGCACTATTAGTGATAACGACCACATTTGAATTGAGAAAATATGCGTAGAACTAACTTAAAATTTATGTTTTCGTCTACATTATAAAAAGAAATACTTCAATTTGAGTGTATTAATAATTTACTACGGGGATCCTGTTAGTAAATTGCTTTCTCAGATCTCCTCAAAGACCATTTCTCGATAAATGAGAGCCCCTAGTGAACACTAAACGAAGAAGGATAATTTTGCACACGATTATTATACATGTTTGTTCATATCTACATATATACTTTACTTTGGATTTTTGAAAAACGCTCTACTTAACTTTCATTACATATTATATAACTTTTGTATCTTATATGATGTCAATTTTTCTTTGAGTTATAAATAAGACTGAGTGAGATTTACCCATGAATCGATTTCTTCCATCAGACCCTATATTCAAAGTCATCCCTCTGATATTGTGTAGACTTTTTTCTCTATAAATCTCTGTTCAGATTCAATTATTTATTTATTGTAGGGAGACAAGAAGATTTATGATATTTTCCAACTGTCTACCTGTGATGGTTGAAATAAAATATGTACTCTATTTCAACATGGGCCAGCAACAGGAACAAACCTCCTCCTACAAAAGGACTTTGTCTGAAAATGCACCGTTAGTCTGACATACCTACTTATTGAGGGATCTCACCACCCTGTATTACATTTTTAAGTAGGTCAGAGTAAAAACAAAAAGGAACCACCTTGATCCTGGGGCTCTGAAACTAAAAGTGTTAAGGATGTAATTCTATAAAATACATGAAATAACTACACTGTCTATATTGGTAATTCGACTGCATTATTATACCATAGAGCAGGGGTAGGCAACATTTGAGACATGGAGTTCCAACTTCAACATTTCTAATCCATGAGTGTACCACTATCAAAATAAGGTTAAAACACACACAAACGACGGGAATATGTTCTAATTTGCACGTGCCAGTGAATATACCTACGCGTGCTAGCAGTGGCACACGTGCTATAGGTTGCCGACCCCTACCATAGAGGTTTAGAAGAGTGCATCAAGAGTAAATACTTACTTAATGACTCTTGCTTAGTTTTATAATAGAAATCATGTCCATGTGATATGAATACGCCCAGGGCGATGAATAAGTTTGTGGAGATATGTTTTAGTTTATAAATACAATTTAAAATGATTCATTACCATAAACTTTTGTGTCAATGATATACTTGTAATATAAATTAATTTGAAAAAAACTTTTGATCCAAATAGCCACACCTTGCCCGGAATACATGGTGGGGACGAAGAGGCGCATGGATAAGAAGTAGCATGTTCATTTTCTACAGAGATATTGGCCCATTCATGAATGAGGGCACGCTACAGAGTGTTTTTGGTGAGGTAGTGCTTAGTACAAGCCCTGGCCTGAAGGATGGATCACAAGGAAAAGTTCATCGGATTCAGGCAATGGCTTCTATGAGGCTACATATTATTTTCCAAAAAGCCCTTGAAATTTCGTTATCACCAGTCCTCCCCACTTTTTGCTGTGTGATAGGGTATTGGCTGAAGATACAAGAGGCACCACCATAAGTGCACTGAAGCTAGAAAAGGATCTTGTCGACCAACATTACCTTGTAGACGTGTTGGTTGATCTTCACACCCTCCTCAATCAAAATGAGGGCATCTTCTTCCTGTCTGACATAATACCGGGCATGAACCATGACACTGGGTGGCTTCTGGCACTTGGAGATGATTTGTTGATCCTTAAGGATGCTATCAAATTTCTTGCCTCAAACACGGTCAATTTGGGTATTGTTGATGGTCCATAATACCTCTTCACAATTGTCTCTTCGTCTCCGCCATGTAATCCGAGCAAAAGGTGGCTATTTCAAACCAAAGTTTTTCAAATTAATTTATACTACAATGGGATCATTTTGACAATAGCCTATGCTAGTTGGGCATGAGTGTTGTTTAATTATATTAGTTTTTTATCCAGGCTTCAAAGAATGGTGCTATGTTACAGGGAAATATTACAACTCCAAGAATGATAATAGCCAAATGGGTATGAGTTTCGTTCACTTAATTGTAGCTTGAGAACCACTCTTGAACATTTATTAATCATTCCCCCTCCCTGTTACGGTCATGTTATTATAATAGAAAAAGAAACCTACCTAATAAGCTGAAAAAAAAATCTCTAAATTTTACTACCAACTCCACCATTGAAGGAATCAATTGGATCTGAGCATTTGAGTAGGAAGTCTCATGCCTTCTCTCAGGAAGAACCAGATTGTATAATACTTGGGTATAATTATTATTTTCCTAATTAAATTCTGAGATAAATATAATCTAATTACCAAACTACTAATATTATAATTGAATTTGATTCGGATAATTATAGAGTTAAGGATATCAACGTGGGGATTTAATAAACGTGTGTCACTCCTAGAGATATATGACTTAAATGTACATGGGTAGATAGTTCCCATATCCCCTTATTCTAGGAATTTTCAGTGTATATTCACTTGGTTATATTTAGTGATGTGCCGCGAGCTGAATTTTGCTACTCGAGTATTCTCGGGTTTCTAACTCAGAGGCGTCCGCAAGATTATATATATACAAATCGGATGGAAAAAAAAGTACTGAGACCTGCATCAAATTGATCATTATTAATCTGGCTACCATCAGCCTCAATGACAGCCTCCAAAAGCCGACAGAACCCCTTGCACACATTGGAAACGTAGTCCTTTTTTCACGATCAACCAATGCTGTTAAACAAAGGTCTTCATGGCATCAATACTCGGGTGGCAGACTTTACAGGCCTTCTTCTCAATTGGCAACAAAATGGAGTATTCTGATGGATTCAGATCTGATGGTGTCAAAGGTTCTTGTACCAGAAGTTTATGTCGCTACGCATCTACTCTTGTACAATATTACTTGAAGATTTAATCAACAATACCTATTCAAAACTGTATTTTTAGAAAGTCTCATTACTTTTTCTATACCCAGTACAAATTGACAAGCTTTCCTCTTGGCACATCACTAGTTGTATCCATAGCTTTAAACCAAGATGCGAAATGATGACCACGTGATCAATATTCAGAAGTAAAAAAAAATGAAATTTGAAGATCCCGCTTTTTTTGTGATTGCAACCTGAAAAAGTGTTTTCTATTTTCGAAACTGTTATCATTATGAGTATAAAGTAATTGTGAGTGCGTTAATGAGGAAGATTCCTTGATGAGATATAAGTGAAGGTCCTTTTTGGAGTTGGACTATAATTTATGATGGACAGCGCTCTAATAACTCCTTATATCATTAATAGATAGGGAGTGGCATTTATGTCTATTTTTATGATCTCATAGCTGATTGTAGCTAATATAATTAAACGTCATGACAGCTAAGCCGCTTTCTTTTCAAACATTTCTCAAATTATCAGGGTGATCACGTTAATTTTTTATTTTTCATTCTTATTTCATTTATATTTTCTACATTTGATCTTAAAGACACTTTTTTTGTCCGCTAGGAACATGAAAGATTACTCTATACTTAAACCTTTTTAAGTGAATGTACAAGGTGAATTCTGCAAAAGGGAAACAAAGTTCCGTACAGCGGAAGGGAAAATGATAATAAGGATATAGTAACGTCATTAATTATATCGTAAAAAGCGACATCTTATGTGGAAATAAATATATAACCACAACCATGAATCTACTTAAGCAAAGAGGTGCTTTTACGCAAATTTGTATCTTCATGCAGTCCTGCAAGGTAAGCCTCGGAAGCTTCCTGTAAAGCCATGACCCCACTAGACTGGAACCTCAAGTCAGTCTTAAAATCTTGAGCAATTTCTCTGGCATGTCTTTGAAGTGGAAGTTTACGAATTAAAAATTCAGTAGATTTTTGATATCTTCGGATAACTCTCAAGGCTACGGAGCAACAAAAAAATTGGAAACGCCAGTGAAATCTTCTCGGCGCCAGTGTCAGTTCCAAAATAATTTGAATACAAAAACCTATGGTTGGCATCAATATATTTATGAAAGGTTGGGCTGTATGAATGTTTAAATGATGTACAAAAATGAATAGGGATTTGTTCCTTTACTTGATTTTTGTTCAAAATTGTTTTTATGTTAAAATACCACATATTTTTAAATATAATTTGATAATATTTTCCCTTTACTAATGCTATTTCAAATGTTGAAAGTTATTCTCCAATAGCAGTAATTCATTTCTCCCTCCAAAGTCTTATAACGGACCACTGATGTTGACTAACTTCTTAATTCACTCAGTAATACAATAAGTACCATAAACTATCATTTACTTATGTGGCTGGTGAACACAAAATCAAACTAGAATGATGTTTTTTTTAAATGGAGTGTGAATTACATTTGTATTTTTCGACAAATTATAGTCTATTTCAAATCAATAAATTTTTATTAACCTTTTGAGTGTGTCCAAATTGATTGTCATAGTATAAGAATGACAAATAGAAATAGTATATTTCAAGAGCCATATCGGAGCCAATATAAGATTTTTATTTCAAATAAAAATTTTAAACTATAAATAAAGCTCTTGAATATCTGAAACAATCCCAGAAATTTGAATAATAAGCCCATAACTGAACCAAATATGACCACGTGTTATTGTAAAAAAATTAATTTGGATTTTTTTTTTTCTTAATTTTTGTACAAGAATGTTTTTATGCTGTCGTATTACATAAGTAGCTAAGTAATAAGGGAATTACATTAGGGTAAACTCATTGTATGTACATAATTGGCATGTCATCACCATCTATGTTCCTAATTCTTCCAAATGAACGAATAAACAACCATTGGCAATGTCAAATTGAGTAAATATAGAATGTATGTATTTTTAGCTATTTGTATATGGTCTAAATCGGTTGGGATTAAGTATTTTTATTATGGTTCACACCGTATGTGTGTAGCACTTAGATATGTAGGTAATGAATTAATAGTTCTTCTTATAAATAAGTATTGTTGTATGTACGTACACAAAGGATTTGCCTGTAAATTGAATTAAGTACGAAAGAAATGGAAAATATTATTTGGAATATGTATTTAATTATAATATTAATGAAAAACAAGTGATTAAAATTGTTGTTGTTCCTCACTGTTTTTCTTTTAATATTTGTAATGTAAAGAAGGACTTAAATATTGTATATGCATCAATGAAGTAGGATACAGTTACTTTGTTATGTACATTAATGGAATGGACATAGGAGACGATACTAGATTTATTGTATACAAAATGTGTTCAAAAAGTATAGTGACTTATCAAATTTCCCGGGCTTGGTACATTTGGTATGCTTGATTTTTTTATGTTAGTACACTCGCCACGAACATATATTTACTGTTTCAGCTACATGATATGTTTAGTTTGTTTGTGAAAGGCATAACCGTTAGAAGTATTTTGCGTGTTCCTTGATTTTTTGCTATAAAAAAACATGGATTTAAGAATTTGCATTAATTTTTATGTAAAAAATTAAATTATCTGTTTCAAAATACTTGAAGCGTTAATAGAGGCATACGGTGAAACGGTTTAGAGAAAAGAAAATGTTTACAAGTGGTGCAAACTCTCCCAAGATGGCTGGAAAGATGCCAATGACGAGCCACGCTCTGGGCACCCATGCACGCCAACAACAGATGAAAACGTTGAAGACGTGAAGAAAATTACTTTTGAAAACTGTCGAATCACTATTCGAGAAGTTGTTGAGGATATTGACATATCAGTTGGCTCGTGCCATAAAATTTTCGAAAGTTTTGGGCATAAGATTAGTGTTAGAGAAGTTTGTTCCAAAACTGCTTAACTCTGACCAAAAGAATCGTCCCATTTGTTTGCCCAAAAACAAAAAGTTTCATTACACTATATTCAAATATCAGACAAGGGAAGTATATATATGAAACACACTCGAGTTGTTATCGATAAAGTCCAATTGTTTTGGAAGGGGTGTAAATCCTAAAAAAAACATGTGAAATGGAAAAAACGGCTTTTTTTATTTCTAGATATTTTTGTTTGAGGAGAAAAGGAAAGATTATTCTTGTAACACGGAATTTGACCACTTTTAGAAAGAAGTTTACAAATTAATTTGAATCCATTTTGTAAAAAGTATAATGCTTCATAGGAGCTGCAATAGCCTCTTAAAGATAGAACATCATTAAATTAGATTTTAAAGACGAGTCAAACTTGATGTTGGTCTGATTGGGGTCTTAACCGGTTTATCTAGAATTATTCTGTTTCTTATTTTTCAATCTTTCGACGCCATTGTTGTATTCAATGTTGATATAAACTTTTGTCATTAATTCCAAGTGACGGCAAGTTAACTTATCTTTTTAACTAGTTAAGTTAAAGTTAATTATGTTTTTATCTTTTAATAAATAGTTGAGTTGAAGTTAATTTTGATTTCTATGAAAAATTAAGTAGTTAAGTTAAATTTAAACTTTAGAGTACTTTAAGTTAAATTAACTCACCAAACATTGGTTAAGTTAAAATTAATTTCGATATTACACAATCCCTGTTTAAGTTAGTCTATCGAGACATTTATCAAGGCTTTATAATAACGATTATTTTGTCGGTCTCTATGGCAGGAAATTTCTTTACTTCCAATTGAACGATCAAGAATAAATACAAATTCAAACTTCCAACAACTTCTGTTTCGAAGCAAAAAAGCAATGCAAGAGAAATTATCTAGCTAAATTGTGGTCAAAGAGAGCTAAAATTTTAGATTTTAAAGATTTATATAATTTTAAACTATATCTAAAATTATAATAATATTGGAGATAATACAAAAACGATTTGGTTTGGAATGATCCAGTTCCAAAGTTTGAAACAACGGGCAGTGTCAACACAGTGTTTTACTAAATTATCTGATAATTAACCGTTATTTCAAGGTAGTTTTTTTAGTTTTCAAATGAGAATAAAAGAATAAATTTAAATTTTAACTAATTAACTTAATCAATTTAGGCTAAAGTTAATGTAATACATTTTAAAAAATAAACTAATTTAGCTAAAAGTTATTTTTGATAAAAAAAATTTAAATAGTTAAGTGAAAGTTAAAATAACGCTGTTTAAATAATGAACTAGTTAAGTTAAAAAGTTAATTAACTTAACTTATCCAAGTTAAGTTAAGTTGCAATAACTTGCCCAACTCTGTTAATTCCCCGATTTGTCCTTCACCTATTGACGATATGTCTGGTAGCCGAACTTTGGAGTATGTATACGTCACATTTTGGGATAAAGAGCTGAAATGTCGCTTGAAAATGGTTGTTCCTGTTCTCTACGACGATTGGATCCATTAAGAAACATAACTCCTTCTTTTAATTGGTTTGTTCGGCGAGATCAATGCTCAGAATTTGCTTTTATTTCTCCAATGAGTTATGAAGCCTATGTGTATGGATATTTTAATGGCCTAGATAGTGAGAATCAAAACTAATTGGAAGGCAATCTGTCCTGAATTCGGAACCTATATTGTGACGGCGAAGCGTTGTTTGCCATATTTGTTATGAGAAACATCCTTTGGTTGATTGGAATAAAATATTAACGACACTATTAAGGAGCATATGCACCATGTCCAAAGCGAATGCAGAGATTACAATACGAGGATTGAATACACAAAAAATCCTCGAGAATCTCCTACGTTATTGACTGTCAACTTTTCTTAAGCTAAATAAATCCCTTCTTGTCAATTCAAATAGGAAAGACACATTTCATTTCTCTTTGTTAACCTTTTTGCTATTGATAATGTAGGATTAGGAACATCCAATATATATTTTTTTGATGAGGCTGAGTAGGTACATTTTTATATCCTTTTTTCAGGCTTTATAATCTTGCTCTAAAATAATTTTAGAAAACTTTTAAGAAAGGCTCAAATTGTGTGACATCTCTCTTATATCATTAATTGCAGACTACAAGTGGTGTTCTGCGTTTTTAAAATTCAATGTGATAATTTTGGGTTAGAAAATGAGAATTAAATGGGAAGTTCTTCTTTTTTTATTGATTAATTTCCTTTACAGAGGCCAGAATAAAAGTTATATTGGTTATTTGGGGTACATTTGATGAAGTTTCTATACACTTTTTTCTTGAAAATTATTCAAAGTTTTCACCACACCGCAGCTTCTGCGTAATTTCGAAATCTTATTGTAATTAACAAAAGGTTGAATGTGTGGAAGATTTAGTAAAAGTTGTAGTCAAATCATCTACAAAATCCAATGTTATATCCTCGAAGAAGTGCAAAATTTTTGACAAGCATTTTGATCCTCAAAAATGAATAAAGAACCGTTACATATGTATTTACCTTTAAATCTACTTCTCCTGGAGTTGTACACGTAGAAGAATGCTTTGATTTTTCACAAACTTTTTTCTGTGAACTATCTAAAACATGTAATTTTTTTCCCAGTTAATTGCCTCTCTTGATTCCTGAAGAGTATATTCTAAAGGATCAAAAAAACTTATCGGAGGAAATAATGGAATATCTTATGAAAAATGTCGTTCCTTACTTTCTTGTAATAAAAATATACAACTTTTTTCTAAAATCTTTAAAAAATAAAACGTACTTATCCAATAAAGAATAAATAAATATTCCATTTCTTCAACATAAGGATTCCTTGCTTACAGTCACATATTCTCCTACATCCGTCAATTTATCCAAAGATTCTTCAACATTTGTATTTTTACTATCGAATTATTTGGGAGAAGATGCTCCTTCAACATTATCGTCTAATTTATTACAATGTATCACTCGACATTAAGTTGTTTAATTTTATAAATTTGTATTCCACCCCTTTTCTATTATCAGACTCAGCGACTATTTTGATTGTACAAGTAACTTATTTTATCCAGAACAAGGATTCTCACATGAATATGCAAGTGATTGTGTTTAAATCACATGGAATAAGACATGCGTTTTTCATGGGAAGGGTGTGATTTGCATAGTAAATATTTGAAGAAAAAGATTAAAAAATGTGGAATTTGTAAACATTCGAAGAAAATTTAACTTAACAAATTCATATGTACAAAATACAACTGATAACCTTCGGATGGAATTAATGTACATATTAGTAAGTATGTTTTTTTTTATGAAACCAATTTTTTAATAATTTGCTATTTGAAAACTATGTATGTTTAGGGAATTACTTCTACATTTCGATTTCTCAACAAATAGCATTTATCCCTCCATATCATTATGTTCGTTTTTTATGTTCATCTACGTATTCTACGTCATTTCTAACTTAGTGAAAAAGTGTTAACATGTTTTTTTCCTGATACATTGTGATAGACGATTTTGCTTGATATGAGGTAGTTTAGAATATTGAGATAGAGCGTAAGCTAGTTGTATTTAAATTATAAATATATTGGAAAATTACAACTAATTTTTTTTTCTAATAATTAATAGGATCTTAATTAACTCCATAGTTGATTAATTTTGGTAAAATTTATTTTAATTTTTAATAACAAATATGCAAAAGAAAATAGTATTAAGTAATGAATATCGAAGAAAATAAATATTTATTTTAAATTATGAATTATTAATTCACTGAAATACATTGTGAGGTTAAAATTTAAAGGAAATCGTAGCAATTCGAGATATGATATTTTGGATGAAGGAATTAAACTGTGTAAGACGAGTTCTACAGTTAATTTTTGTATTTTTACTTTTTTTATGGTGCAACAATACGAAATTTTTAGTATATACTTATGTTATTTATCATATGAAATAAGGTGTGTAATGATAAAAACAAGTAGAATATAAAGTAAATGTATCCGTTATGTCTTTTGATATATCAGCATCAAATACTTGAGTTCATATATTAGTATGTCTTCCTATTAAAAGATCTCTAGAAAAACATCTTTTTCATTCAGCCTATAGGCATGATATGGAGAATTAATAATAAATACGCATGGCTGTCTATTTTTGGTAAGAATGAAAGTTCAGAATATCCGGTGTTTAAGAAGCTTTTAAAAAAAATGAGGTGTTATAAATAAAGAATCTCTGAAAACTTTTGATATTGAAGAAGATTCCGTTTTTAGCATCATGAGGGATCAAGCAAAGAATTCGGATTACTTATTACTCAATAACTAATAATTTCCCCGAGATGATTATTTGGAGTATTCAGATCTAAATATGGATTTACTAGAGCTCGTTTTATGGCATGTCAACTTTATGCAAGTAAACAGTTTTTTACTGTGAACAACTTCTCCACAGGAATGAAACTATGAATGAAGTAATCGACCTTGACAAGGCCCTTGAGATATAAACTAACAGGTTCGAAAATTTGTTTATCCTTATATACTTAAATACATCTTCATTAAAAAAGTGTGAGAAAATAGACCAATTTTAGGCCTTAAATTTCATTGGCTGAGAGTTGGCTGAATTTGACATGTATTTATTTAAATTTTAGATTTAAAGATAGGTGTAGGTAAAGATCACAATAAAACATCTTCATAATACAAAAACATTTTGTTTTTTGGGAACGCCCTAATGTCCACTGATTTAAAGCATATAGATATTTTGGATACAAGAAGTAATAATGCAGTTATATTAATCAAGGTTAATGGAAATATAAAGTTGAACCATTACGCTTTTTCGGCTGATGTTTGACTTCCACCACGCTTTTTAATAGTGACGTCAAAGAGGATATATTGTTACTAATAATCATATTATTTATAGTATTATATACTGTTAATACACCTTTGTTATACTCTTTGACGACATAATCTGCATGTCTTGTTAGCAGTCGGTATGGTACATCAAATTAAACATTCTAGCAAGCCCGAATACATGATGGTATAACCTTATATTTCCATTAACCTTTGCATTAATGTAATATTGCATGTGTGTGCGTATAACAAGTGCATAATTTTCTGTTTGTTTCTTTTAGTGGTCCCTTATATATATCATAATTCATGTATGTTTTCTATATATCTGTTGTTGAGTCCGTATGAATGACTGAATATATAAAAGCAATAAGTTTTTTTTTATGTTGCTAGTCAGATGAAGTTACGAAATTCAAACCCACAGCTTCTAAAACACTATCCATGTACAATCTGTGATAATGATACAAATGGAAAACATGACTATTGAGAGTTGGGTAAGATTAAAGCATTTAAACAAAGTGGTGAAATACGTCTGACAGCTTGAGTAGATTCCTGCTCGTACTGATATCTTTTTTCTATGTAAGATGTCGCTTTTTATAATACTATAGATGACGTCGCTTTCAAGTATGCAACTTCATAGAGTTCACCTTCTAAATTCGGTTAAAAAAAGATACATGGTAAAGGCTATGTAATTTATTATGGAGTAATATTTTGTAAGGAAAATGGGGGCATTTTTTCGATCCCCCGTTTTTAGGTGTTGGCAGCTTTAAAGAGTAAATTTTCTTTTTTCTAAGGAGTTGTCATTATTATTTATACTTTGAGGAGTGAACATCCTCTTCTACTAAATACTAGCTAGAATTCATTTATACGAAACTGGATAGACCATTTGCGTGTGTAAGTGAGACAGAGAGTAATCCTTGGGGTTTGTTGGAGAGTTAAAATTTAGCTCCTTGTTGGACTCAGAGTATAGTTGACGATCGACATCGGAGTAATTCTTGCATATGTCCTTGTTTATTTCCTTCTTCCCTCCTCTCTCGTGACTGCTCTTGTAGCTTATCTAATGAAACTTCATAACAGTTAACTTACTCTACATCAAATCATTTTTCTAATTATCAGAGTTAGCATATTGATTTTTGGGTTATTTTGACCATGACCAACATGTTTCCGATAAGCATCACTGACAATATTCAACGCTTATAGTGTAAGAAAAAGTGTCGCTACGACCACTACTTTATACAAATCTTAATCAAATGAACTTAGTTTCGCCACTAGCTGTATAGTTTAAGGTAATACTTAAAGAAGGTATCTGTGTAAAGAAAAAACTAAATTTAGGGATTAGAAAAGAAAAAAAGGGTTATTGCGTGCGTTCTTTCTTCTTTTAATTTTATTATTTAACAGTTCGCCATGGCGATATATTCTCCCTCTGAAGTAAGCATTCTCCTCTATCTTTGGTACAATTTGAATAAAATGAAAAAATAAAAGAAAATACGGGATGGGCATTGTAAATACGGAAAAGTTCGGACTATAATATCTAGGTAACCCTGTGATCTATTTTATAAAATTATGCTTAAAAAACTTAACTGACAAAATTGTATAAGAATAAGAAAAAAACGCTTGAGATGTCCTCCGAATACGAGACCCTTTATGGCCATTATTGGGTATTTCTGGCCCAGGTACACAACTAAGCAGATAATTGAGTATACGAAACTACCCAAATCAACTGTTTACGATGTTGTCAAGGCTTTCAATGAGTTAGATATGGAAGGAAGATAAAAGATCTTTCTGAAAGCAAAATACGTCCTCCAGACCTTCTGAAGTCCCTGCAGGACATGATCGACGACGACCCAGCATTTCCATGAGAAATTTAGCTAATAGGATGAACGTGGAAACACACTTTATCATGATCGCATCTACTCTGACCAGAAGTGCTAGAGCTACGTCTTGAATGCTGTCGGATGCTATAACGTTCAGATAGTTGAGCGATGTTCGAAGTTCATAATCGCTCTGAAGTATGTCGCACCTTGTAGGATTCAGTTCTCCTCCGACGAGAAGATTTTTTGTTTGTATATCAAGGCCAAAAGGATATTATGGTTTACAAGGGGCTTATCAACTAAGACCATGGAAATATCCATCTATCAACAACAATGCACACTTGTCAGTTTTGATTGCACAGGTGCATTGGATCATATACAATTTCATTCAGCTGATGCAGCATTGAAAAAACACGGTATTACAGAATGTAACAGATCCTGTTACAAAAATCTACTAAGTAATAGTACAGTCTCAGCCAATCTTAAAGATGAAGAATTTTGTGTCAACTCAACCCCCTGGTCATTTGGAATATGGTTATGGATACCTTACTTAATAAGTATAAAAAAGGAGACATCAAGGTCGTTGGCCACACATACAGCATCCTCTTTTAAGTTAGTGGAAAACATCTCCACACCCTTGTCAATGTAATGCAAAGGGCAATCAATATAGTTATTGAATGGGGAAAAGAAAATTGTCTTACCTTTAACCTATCAAAATCAATCAATCTTTTCGAAAGCTTATAAAGCTAGATCAAAATATTTTCAATGATTAGAAATGGATGGCAAAGTGATGCCACACATATGAAGTACCTAGGAGTGACTTTTGATCAAGGATTCACCTGGACATAATTTAAAAAAAAAAGCTTCCATGAGTTCTCGGATGTGGAATATGGTCCAGGATATCATGGGACAAAAATGATGACCTACTGCAGACAAAGTTATCGGGTTGTATGAAGCTATGTTCATACCTATCATCTCTTATGGGTGTCTAGTGTGGGAACATACAATCACTGCAAAGAAAAGTGCAAGGAATATATTAAACACTACTTAAAGGAAAAAACTCTTGGGAATAACTGATCCATTTCGATCGACACCAACCGCAGGAATGGAGGCAGTTTTGGGTAATTCTCCTCTGAAAATATATATCAAGAAACAGGCGACGAAATCAGATGGAGAACGAAACATTTCTTAGCGATATCTGGGTACGTCGTGGGCATCGTTTCCATATTGATGAAATACCTATACAAGTGAACCAAGTGACTACGTAAAAAGTAACTGCATTTGTATAGATACCAGTAAGATTAAGAATTCTGACATGATCATCTATATGGACGAGTCTAAAAACAAGACAGAAAGACCGGGGCTGGATGGGCCATGACCAAAGGTGATGCATCAATTTTTCATTCAATGGCCTCATTGAATTAAGAAACTTTTGTGTTTCAAGCAGAGATTTTACCCATAACACAAGGTGTAGAAGCTCTTCTCTAGAACGAAAAAACATTGAACAATGTAATAATCCGATCAGACTCCCAATCAGCAAATGCTACAATCTTAATCCCCTTACTAACAGTAAATAAGTTTTAAAATGAAAAGAAACTATCATGAAAGGAATGTTTGGGAAAAATATACATCTAGAAAGGTGCAAAGAACATTCGGACTTTGCAGGAAATGAATTTGCAGACCATCTTGCGAAGAGGGATACTGAGAACTAAATCCTTTTTGCTATTGTGAAGACCATCTTATCAATAGGTGCCCGCCCTATCCTACGAGAGACATCAATCTTCTATCTATAGGTCACAGTTGAACAGGACACCAACCGAACCACGTGCAACACGATGGTAGATTTAAAGCAGCGCATCATCGTGATTTTCAACATGTTGCACAGGGAACAGGTTGAGTGTGCTTGGAACCATGTTCAGGTCCAGGCTAGAGAAGGCCATCGCCCTGAGAGTGCCTACTTTGACTAGAATTCGAAGCCAGAAGCCACACCTTTCGAATAGTTCTGAATGTAATAAATTACTAAAGATTTTAAACGTTGTTTTATAAATCTTTTAAAAATGTGTCAAAATATCACGTCAATCCTGTATGTATTGTAAAAAGTAAAACATATTAAACTAACAAGGTCAACAGGAGGAATGACAAGTAGACTGCCTGCGACCCTGATGATGTCACCACCATCGAAAGGGCCAGCCTCAGTACATCATCCTGTGTGATATCATGAACCTACATTTATTTCCCGTTAGCAAAGCATCAACAAGGACGTCTACATGTCCTGAAGGACCTGAGTCGAACCATGGATGGACCTGGTTGATGCTGGAAGGCTATATATCATCCAATAAGATGGTTCTCCGGCTCACACTTTCCATTCTGATAATATTGATGTTCAGATAATTTGGGCATGTTTTGGAAAAAAGAAATTTGGCCTTCTAGCTACCAGGATCTGAACCCCTTGGACTACTATGTATCGGGCTTCTTTGAGAGAGAATACAATAAACAAGAATATAACACTCGTGACTCCTTCAAGGCTTGTGCCAGGTTCAGGTCGAGGTTGGAGGCTGTGACTGAAGCTGGAGGTGATTTGTTTGAGTGATTAACTTCCCTGTAGACTCTATCATGTAAGAGTAAAAGATTTGTGAATTTCTGAATTAATTTGGGGAAATAAATTGTAATATAAATTATCCTTAAATTTTCCAGATTTAAAATCCCTACTTTATAAATGAATTTTAAAAATAATTTTAATATTTTACTTACTCTAATACTATTTTAAATGTAATTCATTTTCTCCCTCCACAGTTATATAATAGGCAGCGCTTATTAACAAGGGTCTTAATACAGGAATACCGTATGGCTTGCTCCCGCCTTCTCTTCGCACTTGTATAAAGATCATTATCAAAAGTAATACTATTAAAAACCTTTTTATTTCTTTTGAAAATGTAATGAAAAATATTTAAAGTAATCAGTTTTTATTTTTTACTAACGGGATCCTATAATTCAAAAAAATACTTTATACTACATAGGTAGAAAGTTATAAATATACCTATACGCATGTGTACACATGATCAAAATGCGTTCGAGAGGAAATTAATAAACGCCAGTTATTTTTTATCATTAAGGGAAATTTTTTCTTACGAAAAGAAAGGTGTGTTTTGAACTCACTTCATGGGTCTTTTCATTATAAGAAGAATATCCAAAAGAAAGATATTTATTTTCTTTGTTTGTGGGTACCTTTTGTGTTGTTCACTCTTTGTCGTGCCATCGACTGTTGACACTTGGTATATTATTACTTTTTTTTTTAATATCTTCATTTGTTTGATGAAGAGTAAAAATTTATAATTAGAACAATAATAACTAGAATGTGGACTTGATTGACTCGTTATGCACAAAAAAAACCTCGAAAATTGGCATGGTATGATTGGGAGTCAAGCAGAATAGCTGTCATGTTGTTTCATTAAATAAGCTACAAGCAGCTATCATATGAAGAAAATAAACAAAAACTCCGTATCTCACGCCTTGCTTTTTAAAAAAAAACCCACAGATGTAGAGTATCTTCGTTAATTTTCATAAGTTGACTCTTGTATTACTTAAAGGAATATATGCCTTTTAGTATGAACTCATAAATAATATTAGATGGGATTTTTATTTTTATATTAATTTTCGTTGATCAATGGCCTTTTTTTTAGAATTCGTGTCATATCATACTTAGTCCTTATTACTATTTTTTGAATAATAATGAAGATATGTTAACCAAAAAATGCAGAAGACCAGCTATCATATGTGTTTTTCATATAAATTCCTTTCCTTCTGACGGTAGAGATTGAGAGTGGATAAAAAAGCTACTTGTTTTACGAAGGACATAGGCAGGAATTACTTGGATGGGGATCCTCAATACTACTCTGAGTTCAACAAGGTCTTCCAATTATAATTTCTCGAGGAAGAACATTTGCACGATTAGCCTTCTTCGAGGCTCCCGTCTGCTTCCCAATGACCTTCTGGCATAATTCTGCGTGGAAGAGTGCTGCTACCTCAATCCTCTTCTCGTCCTGTGTGCCCGTAGAGCCGACTAAGACCATGTTTATCTTACCAATCCACAGCTAATGATGTGTTCTAACATATTGCTCATATGAAAGTTGTAAAAAAATGACTTGTAACCTCTCAAAATTTTCAAGATACCACTTACATACTATTAGAGGAAAAATGCACAGGATTTTTGATATTATGGGCATAATATTGAGTAAAAATGGAAGTGTAAATACCGTCAACCTGTAAAACCACTGATTGCAAGTGATCTCGTGCACCAACTTTGGTATTTTAGAACAGTTCAAAAGTTGGAAATAAGGATACATAACATGTTTGAGAAATAATGGCCGGGATAACATTCACTATCAAACAGGGAAGGAGGGAGGAAAAGATAGAAATACTTTATTTATTAACTTTATTAAAAAGAGGTTCTATAACTAAGTTTATAGCTGGTCACTTCTTCTTTGTTCTGTAAAACTTTACAATCTACGTAAATTTAAAAATTCACTACTATAGACAGGTGCTTCAATGAAGCCACGTAGTAGCTATGTAATCCTCTGTGTGACCACTGTTTGGGAATTACAGGGACATGCTTACAACAATTATTTAATGCTTGATATGACCGCTTAGTGACACACTTAAACCAGGTGACTGTTAGTTCAGATTGTACGTTCAAGGTACATATACGAATAGAAAGTGATACACAATTTATATGCGTTGTGTTAAAGATCCCTTTAACTGGGAGTCAAGATACAGGGAGTGGGGATCAAATTGTCGCCTATTTTAAACCTTAATAACTTGAAGACAACATTATCAAATAAAAAACCGGTTACCAAATAGGGAAACTATTTTCTTCAGCTGACGAGACGTAGTTCATTTAGCATCATGCCGTCATCATATGAGGAGATAAAGAGCTATAAGTGGAACGAGGAGCTTTCGAGGTCCACCGTAGTCATGGCATTGGTTAATAATGGAAGTAAAATCTCCAATTCAACGATTGCTTCAATCTTAGGAGTGAATTTACAGACTGTTCAGCGTATTTGTAAGAAGCTAGAGGACACCTGGGATGTTGATACCCCTATAAAGAGGGCACCCAAGGAGGAGGGCGCCGACAGGAAGGTCAGGGACACCGACATTTTCGACGAGGTGAAGAAGATGGCGGAGGATGACCCTACCAGGTCCATGGGGTGGCCGGAGACAGGCCCTAGGTGTGGCAACAGGAATCAGCACCATGTGCCATGTGTCCTAAATCTCCATGCAGTGGTTAACCGAGAACTGTTATGACGTCTTAACCAAGGATTTGTGGCCTCCTAACTCTCCCGACCTTAATCCTATGGACTATTTTTTCTGAGAGACATACCAACAGACATCCCCATAGCACCAAGGCCAGCCTGATGGACTCATCAAGGAGGTATTCGGCAACATGGACAATGAGATCGTCAGAAGAGCCTGTGGCCGGTTCAGAGGCCGTATTAAGGCCATTATTGATGCCAACGGGGATTATATCGAATGAATGGCTACTCTATACCTATATGCTCGTCATAGTTTTGATTGTCAATAAAAAAGTTAAAAAATGTATATTTTGTGTTGTTTTTTGTAGAAAAATATTTTGGCGACAATTTGATCCCCGCTCCCTGTAGGATCAAGACTTTGGTGTTACCGAAACCAAGACAAAACTATTCTTTTTTTCTGTACACTTCTTCGATGGGATGATTCTGTGCTTCTTCTGGAATTATTTGAACCAAATTGTTATTACTTTTTATTTTTGGACCTATGGAAGGAGGCAGGGAGGTGAGCATAGCTAGAAATTTATTAGTTTTAATTAAAAAATCAATCATGATTAATAAAATGGATGAAAGCCGCTGAAATGTTGCCTGGCTTTTTACTTCATATCAATTGGATATTTTAATGAAAGAATATGGTCCGTTCTTGACAATTCAATTTTACAAAGCTTCTTAAATAATCTTATGATTAAGAAAAAAAAATAATATTTTACAAGAATTTATAATTTATGATAGTATTTTTTTCTTTTCACCTTTGATATCAAAGTTGTCTTGATTTTAAGAACGACATCAAGTCTGATATCAAGAACTACATCGCTATAACAATTTATAATGTGTTGTAAAATACATCAAGTATTCCATTTTCTATACTGAACCGAGTAAATTTAAATTACCATTTTAAACAGTATTTGAAAACTTTATTAAATTACATTTATTACAAAAACGAAATAATACCTAGTTTTAAAGCGTTTTTCCAACCTTAACTTTAAAATTCAATTACACAAATAGCCAGATATATATAAAATATATATTAGAAAGTGAAAGCTGCTTTTTTTTAAGTGACAATATGTACAACCAAGTATAAAAAAATAACTAATGTGTCTGCTCATGAAAGACGGAGAGTAACAATGATGGTTGCTCGGGATTTATAAGTGTAAGCCTCTGTTGGAATTGGAGTAGATCTCAGTTTCTCTCTCAGTCATCTGAATTCTGAAATATCTGAGATTATAGTCATTGGGGACTGTTATCGTTCAGAGTCATTTTTTACCCTTCAAACAATCCCTAAATGAAAAGTAGGATTAATAAAACTTATGTAAAAGTGTTTTTATTGATTCTGTATCCTGTTTTGAACTTGATATGCTTCCATTTTGATGCTGAAAAATGACGTAAAACAAAACTCTTTTTTAACCCCTTATAACGTATTTATAATACATAGCGATGAGGTATAATTTTGCTTATATAATAGATAAATATTCAATGTATAATTGAAGAAAAAAAACTATTTAAAAAATATGCATCTATAAGGATTTTTGTTCCATTTTGCATTTTTTAAGTGATCCCATTTTGATATCTTAAAATTCTTTAGTTATCGTGAATGGTTGCTTTATTGTTTCGATCCTGGTATCTCTTTCCCAAAGAAAGATTTTTTTCTATCCCGTTATGAGGTCTGGTTATTTTACTCTGATAAATTATCCTCTTGTTGTCTCTCATGGAATTCAGAATCCGAATTCGATCATCTCTTTTGATTGATGATCAAGTAGGAAGTATATTCCTTTGATTGACTCAATCTTCCTTTTCCAGAGAATGGCGTCATGAAATTGGAAAAAATAAGATGATAATGTGGACTATTTGCCCATAAAAAAATTCAAATGACTGAGAGAAAAACTGAGATAAATTTTAGATTCTTAGATGATAAATAAATTCGATTATTGTCTTCAAATCATTTGTACAAAATTCCTCCACCCCTAATTGTTCCCCAGGGTAGGTCATCTTTTGTTCACCATATAAATTTCATACTAATGCCGATTTTTGTAATCCTTTTTATTGCCTTTTCCCAGAATTAAGTGAACAGACATTATTTAATATAAATGCATATTAAAAACTCGAATGGGCACTCGGTAGAGTGTACCCCCCTTAAAATCAAATTGATTGTGTATCTGAATTTGTTCCAAAGTTATGACCGATTATGCATTTTTTACGTTTGGAGTTACCTTGACCTTTAAGCTTAGCCTTTCTAAATTTAATGGCCTTTTACTGTGACCATATATAATCTTCTTACCAAGTTTGAGGAAAATCAATCCGTAACTTTTGCCATAATCCTACTGACATACAAACAAACAAACAGGTCTAAAAACCTCAGCTCCGTTCAACTTCGTTGGTGGAGGTAATGAAGATAATATAAATATTTTATCGCAGGGTATAAATTTAGTCTCCAAAATTATTTATACATATCTTTATTCATAAAAAATATCTCAATGAGAAATGGATTTAAAAAAAAAAAAGAAATTGAAAGTGCTCAAACATCTGGCCTGATCTTCTTAGAGATTATTTAAACATAAAGCGTACAATAAAAAATCAAGTATTGCTTTTGAAAAGTAATATTTTTTATCTGTTACGAATTAATCTACATAACATTTTTATTAAAAAAGTTTTAGTCTCTTAGGAAATTGCGAAGAAACTCTCAACTATCAACTTTTTCTCGTCTAAAATGTAAATGAAACAATGGCCAGAAATCAGTTGACTTCCTACAAATCCCAATGTTGGCTTTTTATTTATAGATTAATAGGTTTCATGAGTAGTGTCAGGTCCAACCGAGGGGATGGACTGGAGGTGTGGTACCCCCCTCCAAAATTAAGGAATTTTATATTTTTACTGGAAAATTTATTGTTTGAAATTTTTTTACCAAAAATATTTAATTTTTTGTCAAAACCTGTAGATTTTTGATTTTTTTTCCGAAAAAATTTAATATTTCAACTTAATATTTGAAATTTATCTCCCAAAAATTTTTATTTGGGGATTTTTTTTCAAAAAGTTCTAAAGCTAAGCCCTCCCCCCTCAAACATAACCCTGCAGACGCCTTTGGGAATTATAGCCTGGAATAGACAGTGCTGGAACCACCCAGTTTTGTGGATTTGTTTTAGCGGTCCAAATAAAAAAAGTTTTTCTTCTCTAAACAAATCAAAATTTCACAATTATGGGAGCTTTTTTTGCAATTTGTCCTTTTTTAGGTTTTTCGCTCAAATATATCCTTTCCAAAATAAAAAATAACTCAAATTTGTCAAAAAGTGGTTGTCTCCTCTCAAAAGTCTTACATCAGTTGTAACAACAATGCACCGCCCCCCTCTTAGAAAAAAACTACAAATGCCCCTGATGACGTCTTCCTGATATATTTGGTCTCCACTTGTAAATACGTTCCGGCGCCGATAAGATACATATAGAAAAACGTTCATTAGTCATCCATGCTTCTGGAAACAAAACCTTTTATTTACTATACACATTCAATCATTTGGGGAGCAATGCCCCCAGTGCTAACACACCCATGGTTGGGTTTTATGTACCTTCGTAATATATAATTTGAATGCAGTAGATCCACGCTTATATGGAATTATGAAGAAGAACTAGGCGACAAAAAAGTACAGTACAATGTTTTTTATATATGTGGGATAGAAGTGTTTAATTGGTGGTAAACTGAAAGATGAATGTTACCCCATAATATATGTATATGTCACACTTCATAAGATAAAAAAAAGAACATGAGTGTGAGGTGGGAATAGTTATATATCATATCATTAAAAAGAAATACTTCATTAAATCACAGTGATTCCACTAACGTGTTACTAAGTAATCTCTAATCCCACTACTATCTAATGCGCTAATATTTTCAAAGCAGTAGTCCGATTTAAATTACTTACCAGTTTATGGTGAGTAACTATTTTTTTCATTTTCCTTCGAAAGTATCCTCTCCCCTTTAGACAGTCGAATGTTTTTCGCTTTTGAGGCAGATCCTTTGAAGACCTACTCTGCAGAAACAGAAGTCAATTGCTACCTGAGGTCAACCCTTGACCTTCAGAATATCCATCAGTTTTGCAATATCCAGAACATTTTCTTGAGGTTTAATGCTACAATCCCATCAAATATTCCTGTGGAGCGGCTTTTAAGTCTAGGCGGCTTAGTTCTCACGTCTAACAGAAATATAATTTCAGACAGGAGATTTGAGAGGCATCTTCCATTGGGGTTCTACAACTGGTTGGGTCACCTCACTTCATGGTTTAGCTCATTATTGTTTACAAGATCTTTGTAGTTATACTCCGTTTCCAAGAGGACACAAATACAAAATTCTTGTGGATCCCTCATCGTCTATATAATATATATATATATGTTGGCCTTATAACCATTTTTATGAAGAAATTTTGGCTAAGACACAAATCCGCTTTTAATTAAATATTACTAAGCAATAATTATAATACAGCATTGAATAAACTACTACGTAGGATCTTAATATTATAAAATACTTATATGTCATTTTTAACATTGTTAACAAAAAAAAAATAATAATAATAACGGTGACGGAGTATATTTAAGATAAATAGCAGTTGGTACGATTGACTTATTTGGATAGCTACTAGATGATTTTTTGTGTCTATATTAAAATTCAAAGAAGTTGCCTTGTTATACAATATAAATAAACATTATAGTTTAAATTGAATCCTTCGCACAAAAGTCTTCATAATAAAAATGTACATATTTATAATACACACGAAACTAAAAACAAGAACGAACCCACTAACAAAAACAAAAAATAAAAATCATTTTTGCCACCTTTGAACCTCTTGCATCTTCTTACAATCTTGCATATAGTTTTTTAATGGATTGCAGAGTCCGAATCGAGGAAGCCAATGATATTGCCTGCTATGACCAATGAGTGTCGCCAAGATTGGGAATCTTCATATTGATCACTCCATACCAGGCAGAGGAGGGAATTAAAATTTGTCTTACGTCCTTGTTATAAATTTCTTCTTTATTGGTTAATTTGTGAGCAATTAGCGCATTTGCATTTAAAGGAACATAATTTAAGGCCTTACCTTTGTCTGAACTATTATTGGTTGCAGATCCAAATAATAAAATTGATCATGTGAACTTTTTATTCATGCCTTTCATATTTAAAATAATAAAAGTTTACAAAATCCTAACAGTCAGGCAATCAGCGAATGTATGTATGTATACATGTATAAAGTTGTATAAAGTTAACTCCTCCTATTAACTTATACGATTTGTAATCTTGTAGATTCAAATTTTACAATAGCATCCTGCTCACATTTTTTCTTCTTTATATATGTATCAGCATGGACATCTCTAGCTATCTGGACTACATACAGAAGAATAAAAAAGTGCACCAGCTCCAATACACGGATTATTTTTAAAATTGATTAGTCATTGTTTTCATTAGTGAAAGATACTTATAGCTTCAGGATTCCGATCGTGACTCTTAAATTGAAGGTGATGGGATGGAAGTGATGTGCTCCCGGATGCCGTCAAGCTTATGACGGAAACCCCAATAATCCTAAGATCCTATAACATAGTTTTCCTGCTTGTATGTGCCTCCTAATCTAGAATTTGAATCCAAGTGGAAGAAGACTGTTCCAAGACAGAAAGTGGATGATTCTAAGTGAATTCAAAAATATAAACAATTCCTAAGAATTCAAGACTGTGAGCTTGCATTTGACGAAATCGGATTATATTACCCATTCTGTTGACCAAAGACATGAGAATTAAAAACGCATTCGTGTACCTTGATGTTATATTGATTGCTTCTCGGAAAAGGGATGCACATTGCAGTCCATTAACGTAGTTTTGTTCCACCTTAAAACTTCGGGCTTTGTACTTTCTCTTCCCAATTCCAGCTAGCTTTTTAGAGCCCCTGTTGAGTTCCTTAGACATTCTATTTCAACGGAGGGTTTTAAATTTCTTAAATCAAAAGGTGAATCAATTGCAAGAATTTCCTCTCCAGAATACAAAAATGATTTACAGAGATTTTCAGGCATGTCTCAATTCTTTTCACAATTCATCAAAAATTTGTCAAAATGGACTAGGATGTTATTTCCAGTTTTAACGAAAAAATTTAAATTCATATTGATTGATGAATGTGAAAGTGCTTTTCAACGTATAAACCACAGTTTATCCTAAAGTACTCAACTTCCATTCCGGGACAACCCGTTACCTTTAGTATGATACTGGAGTTGGAGCTTTTCTGGAACAGAAAGGGAATGGGCGCTGGCAACCACTAGCATTTTGGTCTAAATCCTTATCTGAAACGCAAAATAAATATTCAAATTTTAATTGGGAATTACTTAGTATTAAGGACAGCATTAAATATTTTCTGTGGGCATTGGATGGACAAGATTTTAGAGTATTCACAGATCATAAGTCTTTAGTGTCGGGGATAGACATCCGCAATTCCTCCTGGACTCCAAGACAATTCCGTACATTTGCGTATGTAACAGAGTTTAATTCCAGGATTGAGCATGTTTCATGAAAATTAAACCACACCGCAGATATTCTTTGAAGAAAGGAAGATGAAGATCCCTGAGTTGTGTGTACAATGGAGGGCAATATATGTAGTCCTTCTCTTATATTTATGAGATTTATACTTATTACATCACAAAATTGGGCGTATTTTTAATTTTTTTTTTTGTATGAAAACAGTGTATAAAAACAGGTATATAAAATATGTCATAGAATGCGGGAATGATATTTATTAGTTGCAATATTTTCCAAAGCTGTGATAATTACTATTTAATTGTAGAAAAGGGAACAACAAGTAAAAGGTAATAACTAGTGATTATTCGCATAAAAGATGAAGCGTAACAATGAAAGTTTCCTCGGGAGTTGTAAGTGTAAGACCTTGTTGGACTCGGAGTAGAATTGAGGATGGACATAAGAGTAATTCTAGCCAATATTTCCTTGCTATATAGGTACAAAATGGGGTTAGTGTTCATTTCTTTCATCTCATTCTTGTTGGCTGCTAATTTAATGACAGCTAAATTGTTTTTCTCCCAAAACCTTCTTGAAATTGTCAAATTTGCCACTTTTATTTTTGGATCCTTTTATTTTTACTTACCGGGAAGACATATTTTATACCGCACTTTATACAGGGATTTGACTATTGTCGAAATCCTCATGAGAATGGATTTAAGAAAAAAGTCTATATTGGTAATCTGCAAGATATTGATGATCTTTTATTATCTCTTCCTATATTGAACGTTCAAAAGTATTAGCAAGCAATGAGGAAAATAGTTTTTATAGTGATATCAGTCAGCAGATATGTCGTCCATCAAAGTTGCCAACATATACTTTCTCTTTTGATTTACTCTCATGATTAAGATTTAGACATTTTTATATGCTCTATTATGAAAATATCAACTAATGCTTATGTGTATTGGAGATGTCGAAAAAAAACCCTGAAAATCAACATCTTAACTCTAACAATTTGAGGAATGTTTAGGAGGAAAGCACCTTAGCTGTCATGACGTTTAATTAGATCAGCTACAAACAGCTGTAACAAGGGAGGAGCGGGAAAACACAATAAACAAGGAAATTAGAAATAATTAGTTAGATGTCCATCCTTAATTATTTACTTTGTTCAACAAAGACTTCATATTTTAACTCTGCAACAAATCCTCCGGGTTACTCTTCGTCTTTTATAAGCACACACGAATTTGCAATCAAGTTTTGAACTTTGAATGTAGTAGAAAAGTTAAATTATAATGACAACAGCTTAGCAAAAGAAAATTCATTCTTTAGATTACCAAATCCAAAAAAAAACAAAAAAAAAACGGGGCAACTAAAGAATAAACACAATTTACATCCCTAGATATACCTTGTCTCGGTATATTTATTAAATTGTGAATAATTCCCAGCAATTACTAAATCATAATTCCATATTTAGGAAAACTTGGCTAATGAACCGATTTTGGGCTTTTTAACTATTTCTTTTTTTTATAAAAGGTTGCGAGACGGGAATTCTGACTGTTAACCTACCGAAAAAAATCTTGACCATCTGTGTAGCTATTTCTATTATTATATCAAGAATAGTCTAAAAGTTAGTTGAATGACGTAGTTACCAAATTTCTTGAAATAGGATGGGGTTAATTTGCTAACACAATAATACATTGTTCATTTTGTACCGACTGTCGATCTTTCTCCTAATCGGTGCTATTAACGTTGATTGCTTGAATTTGAATTAACCCCTTTTAAGCTTTGAGCATTTAACACATGGGTCAATAAGTCCTGAGTATGGACAGGAAAACAACATTTTTTCCCCAAAATTCATATTTAGTCATCAATATAATCTCCTTTTAGAACGATATAATCAATCCAACCTTTCTCTAGCTTTTCAATACCAAGGGTGTAGAGAACGATTTATCGAGACCTTCAAAATATACCTCAGTTTCGAGAATCACTTCCTCATCTGAGCCAAATCTCTTTCCACGGAGCATCTTTTTGAGTTTTGCGAAGAGCCAGTAGTCACTGGTGGCAAGATCTAGAGTATTTTGGTGGATGTAGTAGCAATTTAAAAATCCAATTCGACCAATTTTGCAGCTGTTTTTATTAAATTGTGACACGGTACATTGTCTTAGTGAAAGTGCACCTTTTTCTTCTTCAAATGAGATCTTTTCTGGGTAATTTCGGCCTTCAAAAGATCCAACAAACCGATATAATTGTCGCTATTGATTGTTTTTCCTTGTTCCAAGTAGTCAATGAATACAATTCCATCCGAATCCCAAAATAAAGAAGCCATGACCTTCCCAGCCGATAATGGAACCATTGGACGGGTTTTTCCGTCTGCACACCACTCAACAGACTGCCATTTTGATTCTGGAGTGAAGTGGTGAATCCATGATTCATCATTGTAATGTACCGACTTAAAAAATTCCTCTTATTTCGCTGAACATCCCCAAACAGCTTTTTGAATCATGTGCTCGTTGTTGCTGGTGTGAGCAAATGTGGCACCCATTTGGAAAAAGTTTTTTCATACCCAAATGTTCGTGTATGATGATGTAAACACTACTTTTTGATAACTTCAGAGTGTCAGCTATCTCTTACAACTTCACTTTGTGATAGCCCATGATGACTTTCAGGATTTTTTCAATGTTTTCCGGAATAACCGCCTCATTTGTCCGATCAAGGCGTTCAGCATAATCGGTGTCTGTAGGACCACGTATGAAATCGGCAACCAATCGTTTGATGGTTGTTTTCAATGGGGCATAGTCCAGATAACATTTTTCAAATAAATGATAAATAAACACACGAAATTGATTTGAATCCATCGCTTTTAAGATTCACAAAAGTAGCGTCACTTAATCAACTGTAACTCGATAAATAATAAACTAAACGTCATGAAATTTTGACAGTGACCTTTATGAATGTTTGTACTTCCGAAAAATATTTTGTTAGTGGCGTAATCTGGTAGTAAGAACCGGGACTTAATGAAATATTGAATAATAGTTGCTTAGTTTGACAAAATAAACTAGCTAATTTCCTACTGATTTTGAGCCTTTTTGTATTACTTTTTAGAGGAAAGGTTGCATAAAATAAAAAAAATAACGGTTGTGAACGGGTTTTTTTATTTATTAGGAGAAAAAGTTGGGAAATACAACATTGGTACCTCAAATTCTAAGAAGGATTATTTTAACCAAATTAATTGAATATATTTCCTATTTAAAATCAAATTAATTTAGAGTTTATTTGAGAATGTTTATATATAAACTATTAACTTGTCTCTCCAGAAAGCCTGGTACTTTAGGCCAGAAAAATAGAGTCATTTTGTAAAACAGAAAATATATACAGACTAAAAGTTGTGTTTTTTATAGATATTATAATAATTTATAAATATAATAATTAAGCATATATTTGTAAATAGTGTTGTATCCGTCCCTTATTTATTCGGTCCAGTACATTTATATTAGCATCAGTCCAGCGGACTGTCAGTATTAGAACTGATTAAAAATGAAGAAATAAAGTTGATTGATGTAAACAAGGATCAAACTTTATAAGTTTAAGAACTGAAATGCAGATCTAAACTGGACTGGACAATACTGTAGTCTTCAGTCCGAAAGGACCGACACAACACTACTTATAAAAATAATAAGATTAAATGGAGGGATAAGAGGTTGCGTTATTTTAAGTTTATACTAGTTCCGGTGTTTAAATTTAATTATTATTGAATAATTTATATTCCATATTCAATATAGTAATCATTCATTAATAACTAATATATTATGAAAGTTGTCATATATAACATTTATGAATAAAAGAAGCTAAAATGACATTGTTAAGAAGCATAATTACTTTACATGGGTAGAAAGTCTGATGATAAAATGTGAGTGAAAGAAACATGTGTTTTTTATTGGAGATCATTTGGATGATTGCATCTAGTGATTATAATACTCTTGCATTTGTTAACGATAATTATAAAAAACGATAATAAAATGTTATAGTAGAACGTATTGAGAGGAGAGAAATCATCAAATACTTATCAAGAGAAAGAG
Organism: Lepeophtheirus salmonis; assembly: GCF_016086655.4. Classification (NCBI taxonomy): domain Eukaryota; kingdom Metazoa; phylum Arthropoda; class Copepoda; order Siphonostomatoida; family Caligidae; genus Lepeophtheirus; species Lepeophtheirus salmonis. The sequence continues at coordinate 29,116,506 of NC_052137.2, read as the reverse complement.
AGAGAGGGCCTGTTATCAGTCAAAAAAGTAACATAGTTCACGCCCTGCATTTGTTGATTATAATTTAGAGCACACCGATATAAATAAGAGTAAGTACGGATTAGTGATCATCAAGTACTTGAAGTAATCTTGTTTCTCGTTGTTATATAAGCAACATGGTGTCTATCGAAGGAGTCTATAAACGTACCAAATCGGATAACTATGATGCATTTCTTGCCGAAATCGGTCTTAATTTCTTAATCCGTAAAGCAGCATGCATGGCCAGTTCAACTCTTACTATTTCAAAGTCCCCTGAGGATAAATATACCTTCAAAACGGAAACAACTATGAGGACCACAAGTTTAGAGTTTAAAATCGGTGAGGATTGGGTTGAAACTATGCCTGGAGACAACAAAGTAAATTGTTCCGCTACTTTAGAGGGAAATACTCTTACCATTATACAAAGACCTCAAGATGCACCTGAAAAAATGATTACCATTGTTCGAGAGTTTTCGGATGAGGGGATTAGTGTGACGATGACGATTGAAAAGGTTGTATGCAAGCAATTTTTTACGAGGCAGTAATACAAAAGTAATTTTGGTTATTCTGGCCGTTTTGGGATTTTAACATTGGATCAATCTTTAAGTATACATACTATCAATATCATTCGAATATCTAGAAAATGGAGTGAGTTCTCATCGATATAGGAAGAATAGATCAATCTACATAATATTGTAATGAGCCAGTCTTGGTTTCCTATGTTACCTTGTTTATCATTTATGAATATCACGATGCGTTAACGTTCTATGACCATTTATATAATTTTGTTTGATAACGATATCTGTACATAATAGATCATTTATTTTATTATAAATTTCAAAAACGAATACAATATATTACATAAGCGCCATATCTCAAGCTAATTTATTATCACAATATGATACTAGAAATGCATTTAGCTCCAAATGTAGTTGAAAGGTCTTAATAATCTGCAAATTCTTACGTGTTGCAGTTTGACATGTGTGTAAAAAATTACCATCATTGTAACCAAAAGAAAGATTTGATGTGATGACTGGTGAATGTCAATACAAATTGTAGTTTTCCTCTAGTGGATCTACCTACTTTTACCCTAATTGAAGAATGAATGAATAAGGAAAATATATTATGAAAGTCCCATATCAAACAATATGATAAATAGTGATTAAAGTCCTAAATATTTAGGCATGTTTAAAAAACCCTATAATCAACATGTTTTTGTGGTAGAGATTACCTGTGGAGACGTTACATCATATTTACTACAATCAGCTATGAGGAGGGAAGAGTGGAATAAGGAAATAAACAATAAACCGGGGCAGGGACCATAGAGATAAAAAATATAGAGTAATTACTTGAGGAAAAAATTGAGGGGAGAGACAGCTGATGAATAAAAACAATACAAGGATCAAGACATTCAAATATTATATAGTAAATAGCCGTTTCGTCTGACTTAATAATGTGATTTAATAAATTGATAATGATGGTACTCAACAGGGTTCAAATTTTCCTCTTTTCTCTTATCAAAATGGTAAGTATAAATATGAAATTTGGAAAATGAGAAATAGTTCATTGTTATAATAATTCATCAATCTCAATTTTCACTCTTAGGAAGGAGTAATATTTCTTAAAGAAACCTCCACGATGGGTGTTTAAATTCCCCTGGAATCGCATGAAGCCTATAAGAACATTATGAAGAACATATTCATAATTCATTTTTTCTTATAAATTCCTAATATTCTCGTTTGTTCTCGTAAACACTTATTTTAATAATAAATGTTCTAGAATATCTAAGACAAATAAACATGTAATCAATCAAGTATCATTTATTCTACAAAATATTAAATAATAATAAAATTAAGTCTTTCAAACAACTATTGATATTTTTCAAATTATTGATTCTTAAACTGTATAAGATATGGCAACTATCAAATATAACTGCTATCTTGATTTGCTCCATCAACAACTAATAAGAGTGCATTTAACTTTGTGCTTAATGATGCCAGAGTCCTTGAAGTGCTTAAAACATATCCTTGACGAGTTGGTGTGTTTCCAATCTTGGATTTTTAGGACATCTGAAAATAGATGGTTATAATATATATGGAATATTAAATTAAGTACCAACTAACAAGGATGCCAAACCATATGATTGTTACATAAAGTTATGGAAATACTTATAGAAAAAAAACCTATTTTCACATAATTGTGGTTAAGTTCACATTTCTTTCACAATTTAATCGCAAGATCGTGTTCTAGGGATCTAGAAAAATCCGGTGTTCTTGAAGAACAATTGAATGTAATGCAAGCAGACATTGAACTCAAGGAATAAAAAAATAAGAATCCATCAAGTTCCAATTATATCCACTACGATAAACTTACCTAATAAAAAACTCCTTTCGTTAAAATTAGAAGGTTATTTTATCACTAATTATTAATTTATTTAGATTTAAAAAAATATTATTAATAACTGAAAGGCTAATGTTGACATGATAACAAATGAGTTGATCCTGATGTTTCTTAATTGTTCATCAGCTGAACGCTTCAATAAATTATCCTCGTCATTCTTATGAGTAAGGACTGTACTTTATATCCCTATGGTTGGGACTATATAATATATTGTATATGGGGCTTTCAACTTCTTTTTGACTCACAAAACCTAGTAGGCACGACTTTGAATTCCATTAGACATCAGTCAGAAGAAGGAGGAAGGTCAGAGAAGTGTGGATTTGGAAAGACATTTCATTCATGGTCCTTTGGGTGGATCTTCTAATCTACTAAGGTATAGTATGAAATTAAGATGTAAGTCTCCCTTTATATTGTCCCAGGCCAGGGTTAAAAACAATCAAGTGGCCTTTGCTCTCTACTCATATGGATCCCTATCATATTTGAGACCTTAGTATTTATAATATCGATGTTGTTGTTCACAAAAATCATCACAGCAGCGTACCTACGATCTGTTTCTGACAATGTTATAGCCCTGAAATCTTCTCTTGATGACTCTATGGCCTCTGTTTTGACCACTAAGTCACATGTTTATATGCATAATTTAACACAAAAAAAATAAAAATAAACACATAGTGCAATTTGATCATAATATATAGATTTCATATATGTATTACATCGTCCCAATGCTTTCTCACAGATGGCGCCACTATTACCAAATCTATTTTTTTTTACGTAGTACCAGCTATCAAGCAAAACATAAAGTTTTGATGACAATCGGACTATTTGTTTACAGGTTACAGTGCTTGAAGTGACTCTACTTCTGGTGTTTGTAAATAATGGATTCAAAACCAATTTCGTGTGTCGATATATCACTGCTTCTTGATGGGAAAAAATACTGTAAAGGCAAATGTTTACCTTGATAAGTGTTATCCGAACTTTATTGCATCGAAAGTGACTGTGGAACGTTGGTTTTCTGAGTTTATTTGTGACTGTAAAGATACCGATGATGCGGAACGCTCTGGTCGTCCAAATTCTGCAGTTGTTCCCGAAAACATACAAAAAGTACGCATAATGGTTTTGTCCCATTGTAAAATGAAGGTGCACTAGGTAGCTGACATCCTAAAAGTATCAAATGGCAGTGTGGTTACATTTTGCATGGAAAATTGTGTATGAAAAAGGTATTCTCAAAATAGATGACGTGCTTGCTCCCAGTCGACTAAAACTGCATTTTGTCGAGGACTCGGAACGTTGTTGGGAGCTGTTTCGCCGCGATAAACTGGAGTTCATTAAATGAAATTAAAAAAATTTTTTTTTTTTTAATTATAAAGTTTAATTTTGCAAAAATATTGAGATTTACTTAGATTGCCTTGAGACTTATTGAACGATGTGTCATATGTATATGTTTTAAGAAAGCAATTTTATCCTTTTCTTGATTTTTGTTCAACACTGTTTTTATATTGACGTACCACATATGTGCTGAACATAAACGCGTATGAATGTGTTGCCAGCATTAATTACTCGTTTAATTTATTTGAACAATTAATTGTACATTGTCATTTTCTAATTAAAAGCAATCAATTTGAGTTGTGCTAAAAAAGCAGTCAGAATTAATGTCTTGCAAACTCTCTCATATACCATTCCACACATTCTTGCTCTTTTTTTTAGTTTAAAATTTATGAGAATTGTTCAAAACTTGAGTAAAATAAAACATTATTTTCTGTTAAAGGAACGTCATTAAATAAATATATATTTTTTTAAATTAATAAAAAGTTTTGTCAAAGAGGAAAGGGGTCCGTAACTTAGTTTCTAAAATACTGAAAATATATATTTTCTTAAATCAAATTTTTATGAAGGAAACAAAAAAAATTATCTGGGCCCCAAGCCCACTGACATTAAAACCCTTTGATACTAAATCATTTAGACCATTTTGATTATTCTTTGCCATTTCTACTATTTTCCATTAATATATACTTCATATATTTTATTTGCATAATCAAATAAACTTAATTGTGCTTCTCTATAATTGCATACCAAAGTTTTATATTATGACAATTAATATTTAATACTATTTGCATCATACAATAAATTATATCTAACATTAGACATTTTCTAGATAATATTATTTTATTAAATATTACAAAGTAAAGCTATATTTTGGTGAAGGATAGCTTCTAAATGTAGTAAATTTTCAGATAGATTGTAATGTTAAAAAATCATAATTGAGATATATAAGTATGTTCGAAATTACCCATCGGCCATCAAGTATGATTTATGAATATAAGTTTGTATATGTCTGATAGAAAACAGAGGAACCAGATAATTGAAGTTGTATTTGCGGGCGCGCTTACGCAAAACACGATTCCCACAACCCTAGTAATAACAAACATACACTAGCACGCTCGTTAAATGAAGCTTAACAGTTTAAATTATCACACTAAAAAATTATAATGTTTTCATGTATGTGTAGGGCACTAAAGCTTTTTTTTGTCTGAAATGTCTATGGGAATCATAAAAAAATTAATGCAACTAAAGTTCAAAACACTAATAGCCGACTAAAAATAACAATATTTTAAATTCGCAGAAGTAGAATAGTTATGTCCGTTGTGATTCATATCGATCTCCTCTAAATCCCATATATAAATATAGATGAATAAAGTCATAATTAAGTATTAATATCTATTATATATAACTTATGACCAACTTTTAATAATACTGAATCATTGGAATAAAATTGCATATTTGTAGCACGTCAACCCAAAAGGAAGTTAAAATAATTTTTCTCAAAATTGAATATGAAATAATTTTCCAACAAATTAAAGTTCATTTCAACGTAAATATGATTCTGATTCTGTTAAGGCACCGCTAATTGTACTTCAAGTAGCCAAAATTCACCGCCATATTCATAGAATGGGGAAATTAATAAACTATATTTCTACGACTATATTGGGCCAAATTAAGTCAGGTAGAGAAAACTAAAGTTAACAATCTGGGGTATTTGAATTTATCTCAGAAAATTGAATTCAATGCCTATCATTGACCGTAATATCTCTTTGAAATATTGCCTGTCATTTTATAAATATAAATGATTGAACCTTTGTAGTTATGATTCGTGTATTTTTGAAATAATAAATATTTCATTTTAAACTAAACTCTGACATGTAGGCGACATTGAAAAAATACGTTTTACCCTAGAGTAATAGGAATACTATTAACCATGATTGCATCCAGTAATATTTAGCATAATATATAACTCAAATATCCACTCAATGTGAAGTACTTTAAATCCATACAAAAATGTTGTGTGCGTCTTTATTTTTTTAAATTTTGCTTATTAAGTACCTGAATTTAATTTTTAGAGTTCAGCATTCATAGTTCCAAAAAAAATTCCGTTCCGTTCATTGAACCAATGTTTTCTTTTTGTAAAGCCCGGGTAATACCAGAATAATGCCATTTATTTAAACTGGTACTGCACTAAATTTGTAATAAAACCGGTACTTACAGCAGTGATATTCATCGGTTGCAATTTGTGCATTTAAAAAAAAAGCGAAAATCAACATGGTAACTCAGAAAATTTTAATCTGTTTCAGAGGATAGCAGCTTAGCTATCACGACGATTTATTAGATCAAATACGAGCAGCTGTGATGAAGTGGAATGAAATACAACCAAGAAGTGGAGAAGGAAATAAGCAAGGACATTGGCAAAAATTACTCCGATGTCAACAAGGACTTACAATTATAATTTCATAAAAAAATTTTGGTTTTAAAATTTTAAATATCCATGGCTATTCTCAAAAAATTATTTTTTTAACAAAAATTCACAGCTGTTTACAATTTTTTTCCTGAAAAAAAATTTCAGAAATTCACAGTGTTTTATAAAATTTTAATTTTTCGGAGAAAAATTTGAAAATTCATAGAAATTTTATAAAAAATGATAGTAATTTCAAGAAAATTAAATTTTCTGGAGAAATTTGTAAAAATTCATATATATTTAAAGAAAATTAAATTTTCTGGAGAAATTTGTAAAAAAATAAAAGAAAATTAAATTTTTAGAAAAAAAAATAAGAAATTAAATTTTATGATATAAAAATTCATAGAAATTTTATAAAAAATGATAGTAATTTCAAGAAAATTAAATTTTAATTTGAGAAATTTGTAAAAATTCATATATATTTAAAGAAAATTAAATTTTATGATAAAAAAATTTGACAAAATTTTATTTTATTTTTTTGGAAAAAAATTCAAATATTTAATTTTGTATTAAAAAGCAAAAATTCCTAAATTTTGGGGAAGGACTACAGGCCCTCCAGCTACCCCCTGCGGACCCCCCTGAACAGATACTCAATGTGTTTAAAAACTACCCAGATTAAATTTACTGTCAATTTTTATGGGTTAAATGGTTTGGGTGTGAGATGCACGTGCAATGATTAGAAGGGAATGTAGTTTTACCCCCTTCCTGGTGTAAATTTTAGTCAGCTGTTTGAAGTTCAATAATCTAATATTATTACCTAGAATACTTCTTTAAAGAAAAAAAAAATGTATAGTTTTAATATTTTTTGAGTTAGAAAGTATCATTTATACAAATGCATAAAAATCCCAATTTTTAGCTGCAAATTATTCAAAGTTTTTCAATCTTTTCCTACTAGTATCCTATTTTTCCCTACTCTAATCATCTCTGATGGGTGTCACCTCTCACTTTCCCCTTGTAGCAGCGGTGTTGGTAATGATACTATAAAATATGGTGGCAGGATTAAATGGCAAATAAAAAAAGAGACGTAACCATTTGTTGATGCAATATACCAAAGCACAACCTTCTTTGTTTAGGGGCATACATTATATTATAGGATGCTGATGAAAAATGGGAAAAGGGACAAAATGAAGAAAATGGCACTGACGAAAGTAATAAAAAACGCTATATTTTATCAACACCTTCAGATAATCCAGCAATTTAAAATATTGAATTCCCTATGAAACTATCATGTGGGCCTTATTGAATAATACTATACCTGATGTATTGACGACAAGCTACCCGTATTTCAGGATAACTGATGAAGATAAAAGTTTTATACAGATGTCGATAAAGAGTCCTTCCTTATAACCTACTTATTATATCACAACGTTACCTCACTAAAACAAAAATATACAATGTATTTTGTTGTTAGCTCTTGATGTAACAGCTCCCCCCCCCCCTTAATATGTGTTCTGAACATTGATTGGTTGAATTGAAATTAGCTATTTTTAAGCTGCAAACAATTTCCTACAATTATTGAAGAATAGTAACATACTTAGGGAGAATGGGTGTATAAAAAAAAGTGACAATCCAGTGTGGAATGGGCATGTTAAAAAAAAGAAACGAAAAATCAACATGTTAACCCTAACAATTTGATGGATGTTTTGGAGGAGAGAAAGAATAATGCTCATGACGTTTCATTAGACAGCTAGAATCAGTTGTGACAAAAGAGGAAGGATATAAACATGGACATTGCCAAGAATTACTCCGATCTCCAATTCTACTCTGAGTCCAACAAGGACTTACAATTATAACAACAAATTCTCAGGGTTACGCTCTGTATTTTATGAGTAGACACTTTAGCTAAAAAACACACCAGATTCACATCATTGTGTAACAGCCCTGATAAATTACGTGGGAGAGGCTTTTTTTAGTTTGTAATCCAAATATGATTTTTTCTTTCTATAGCTGTTGTCATTATTATTTAATTGTTGGAGACAGAACATCTAAGTATAAAGTAATCACTGGTGCGTGTCCTCAAGGAAGACGAAGAATAACAATAAGGGTATGCTTCTCGGGAGTTCTAAGTATAAGCTGTTTGGACTCGGAGTAGAATAAAGGATCGGCATTGGAGTAGCTCTAGCTTATATATCCTTACTATATATAGAGTGGGATTTGTGTTTCTTTCCTTCCTCTCACAGCTGCTTGCAGTTTATTTAATGGAACTTTATGACAGCTAAGCTGCTCTCCTCCAAAACATTCTTCAAATTGTGAAGATGGCCACGTTAATTTTCTGTTACTTTTAGTTTTATATACCGGTGGAACATATATTTGGCATCACTTGGAATTAGATTTGTTTACTTATATTGTTTTCTAAATAAAGCCATAGGGAGGGCCTCTTTTTCGCGGCGAAATAATAGAACTCCCTGAATGATAATATTATTTAATATAAAACTAGTACAACCCTATCTTAATTGTTAAAATTCTAAACTATTAAACGATCTATTATCAACTATAATCATAGAATAGGTAAATTTCTATATAATCAAACCTACACTCCATTTTGACACTCTTGAAAATACAACAAATAATTGACAATCTGAAAATACTGATTTTGGTAAATATAAAGCAATTTTTCTAATCTTTGATTTTACAATTTATTTATTGTCATTGCCATTGCTAGCTTTTCATGATCCTTCTTCAACCGTTCATAATGAAGGTTGAAGATATATACTATGATTAACCAAGGTTAATTGAAATACAAGGTTAGATCATCATGTAATGGGACTTGCTAGAATTTTCAATCTGATGTATTGTACCGACTGCTGGACAAGACAGGCAGATTTTGACGAAATACACAACCACTCATAGTCTATGACGTCACTATGTCTAGAATTTCCAATCTAATGTATCGTACCAACGGTTAGGCAGGAAACCCCGACTTTAACAAAACTCGTTACCACTCATCTACTATGACGTCAATATTAAAAGCGTGGTGGAAGTCAAACCTCAGTCCTACACGCGTTATGGTATAACCTTGTATTTCGATTAACCTTAAGATTAACTCGCCAATCCTCTTCTTCCTTCATTTAACTAATTCCCTCTTTTAATTCGTATTAAATAATGAAACATAGCTCTACATGCGTGGCTCAGAATTCTGAACAACTTTTGTTGTATATCTAAAGTCTGTATCTGCCTCTGTTTTTGAAATAACTGCGTTTTTATCATTGTTTATCTAAGCGGGACGTACATCACACACACGCATAAGTTATTTTTATACTATGTAGGATATAGGTGTATATAATTCAAATAGAAGGATCTGTCAAAAAATTTCTCACATGCACCATTTTTTTAAGCAAGCTACAATCTTGGGGGGGTATGGGGGTTAGAAAACAAAATTCGTCTTCTTTAATCTTCGATGGTACTCTTCTGGTATTTACAAGGACCTCAAGACGCGTCCTGAAGGCTTGATACGGTCAAAAAAAAAAAAAACGAATTGGGCTGTAGCTTTGTGGCTATTATATTTTTATGTTTGATCATTCCATATTGGCCACCAATCAAGGGTTTTGATCTTTTTTTCTGCCTCTTTTCAAATGAAAGGTTTTGTGATACAATAAAAGTAACGATGTGATTAGCTTAAAAGAGTTGTACCATTTTTTCTTTTTTTTACTTTGTGACTTTTCTTTGCCAATTATTCCTATTATCATAAAATATATGTCACTAAGGAAAGGGGTAAGAACGTTGCTTTGGTATATTTGACTAACAAATCGTTATATCCAATATATGAATATTATTTCATTAATAATTATAATTGACCCGTTTCTCTATAGGGATGCATACTTGATCAGTATATATATATATATAATTGCTCCACAGTGTACTATTCAACGCACGCCGTCGTATTTTGTATGTTTTTATAGTATATTACTCTGGGAATTATTCGTCTTGAAATTAAAATTCCCTAGTAGTTACCACTGAGATGGCAAAATGTTAAGGTTGACCTTGATGCACAAAACCTCACTCGCACTCATTTCCCTATAGAATTATCATCATGTTCAATGTCCTTGGATTCAACAGGTAAAAAAATAAAACATATCGTTAAAAATAAACCTTTTTATGAATCAACTACCAAGAAAAAGTATCTTCAGTTCACATCGACATTCTTGACTCGTTTGTGTTGCGCTGTGTTTGAATCAACCATGACGAAGAAAAGGTTAATAATGATTTAACTTTAATTATAATTAGATATGTTCATGATAGACTTAGTAGTCTGAGAATGGTCAAAACAGGAATCAAATCGCTCAAGTAAGGCATAGTTTTTTCAATTTATGACATCCGTATGAGTTGTATATACATACAATATTTTCTTAGTAGCATCTTTTGCATTGTTGTCTAAGAGGAAGTGAATACGCAGTTATATATATATTTAATTGAGTCATTTTTTTAAATGTTGCCTTTATGTGCGTGGCAGTACATAGTTTGTTGAACTAGCTCAATTCCCACTGAAATATAGTCCCATAGAATAATTAGAATATGCTTAAAAATTTTCCAGGTCTCCATTATGGGTATTCCTATGCCTCGTACTCATTGTCACAGTCTACATATCCGGAAAATCCATTGGGGAAGTCTTCGTGTCATATACTCAAGGTGAAATCAGTTCTGAGTTACAGAGTATCGATTATGGCACAGTCTTGACGTCGGATTTATTTGTTGAAAATTGGATTCTGGAAGGAAGTCATGTAGCATGTCGTGATAAAAAATTGCTCACCATTCTAGTCATTTCTGCGCCTGATCATTTTGATCATCGTAGAGCAATTCGATCAACATGGGGAGGTATTAGCTCCGCACGAGAGGATATCACTTTTGCATTCATTATTGGATCCTCTTTGGATCCGTCCATTCATGAGGAAATATTGAGTGAAGACTCAGAGTTTCAGGATATTATCATGTATGGTATGGAGGATCTATATGAAAACTTGAGTATGAAAACAATTCATGGTCTCAAATGGATTGAAAAGTAAGACTTTCTCACTTAACCATTCCGGAGCTTCCTTAATATATTTTTCTCCAATGATCATTTCAGATTCTGTCCAAATAATGATTTTTTTCTTAAAATTGATGATGACATGTTCCTTCAAATTCCAAGGCTCATTGGTTTTATTAGAGGTTATCAACGCTCAGGTTCAAAAGAGCCGGTTATCTTTGGAAAGTTAGCTGAGGGATGGCCCCCAGTTCACAATCCAAATTCAAAGTATTATATCCGTCCTTCTGCATACACGGGTTCCACTTATCCAGGATTTGTGACTGGGCCAAGTTATCTTATGAATCAAGAGGCTATAAAAAGACTCCTGAGTAACGTCATGGCATTACCCTACATTCATCTCGAGGATGTTTTTATAACAGGAGTCACAGCTGAGAAATCCAATGTTACGAGGAAACATATTCAAGAATTCCGTAATAATGGGACACCCATTCCTCCAAAGTTCATTGGCTGCACACTTTTAAGAACAATAACTATTCACAAGGTGAAGCCAGAAGAGCAAATGGACTACTTAAAGGTTGCCCAGCGTCCTCAATGTGGTCAAAAGACTCAAAAGAAAGTGACAATCACGAGGGTTGATCCAAAAGTGCAATGAATCTAGTCAAATACCCATACAAAATGCAAAGTCATTCCATGTTCTCATTAAATGAAAATAAAAGCAAGTACCTGGGAAATGAGTGTAATCGAAGATTCAACTCCATAATTTGAATTCCGATGTGGAAGCCATGATGTAAAACTTGACGTTTTGTAAGCATAATTTTCTCTAGACATCCTCTCATCACTAGTAGAAAGTGATGCATGCACGAAAGTACATATATGCTTAAAGATATATACGCTCACTGCACAAATATTAAAGATAATGTGTACTTTTCAAGAAATATAATTTTTCTATTTATTTCTTATAAAAGAGAAACTTGTTAATAATTTTCTGCATAAGTCAATTTCATAAAGTTATTAAATATGTATGTGTTGAAGAAATGTAGAGGTTTGGACTTGAAGGCCTTACAATGTGTGTAAAGCTTTATTCTGTATTGTATATCTCAACCTTTCTTCCAGAAAGAGGAAGAAAAAAAGTAACCAAAGCCCGCCAATAGGAAATGAGCAGATTATTACAACATCAATATCTGCATGATGGCGAGAAGGAACTATGTTTTCCAAATAAGCATTGTGTTTTCACTGACAACGTAAATTGCATCCTAATTGAAGGAGTCTCTATTTAAAAAAAATCATATTTCATATTTTAAAATAATAAAATGGACAACTTTCCAATAAATCTTGCTGAAACTTCATGAAATGTCTTTATGAATAAAAAATGACTAAATACCTGCATTGAATACTACTTCATGCCAATGATACAGTGATCTTTGAATATAATCAAAGTAAATTTAATGAAATCAAATTCTGTTCATTTGAGCAACGTTAATTTCAGCAAGTGTGACCTACCTTTGCAACATTTATTTCATCCAATATTTATTTGGACAAGCTTTTTTTTTCAGCGTCGTTTACTTCAGCGAAATATCTTATAGTCAACAATAGAAGATGAATCACTCCCCAAAACGGTGTTTAAGATCAAACGGATCGACTAGGACTCTTATTGGATGACATAAAAACACTTATATCAATTAATACTTGAGGACTAGGATCTTTAATTGAGTAGGTGCATTCTCTGATCTGGCTGATAGTGGCTTTGAGGGTCTCGATGTTTGTAAGATGGAGGAGATGGGTTACTTTCATTGCTGGTGTCAAAAGTGCCTCTCCACCCTAACAAAGCTCTTTCCACCAACTTTTTTGATAGCCGTCTGGACATTCTGGTTTGAAACCCTGATCTCTTGTATGGGCCCTCATGAACTTGAAGGGATTGGACAGGGCTGTTTTCATTCAATCCTCCGTGTCCAGTATGTCCTTTTTGACAGAGCCCATCTTCCTATCCAACGTTTTGCAATTGCTGACAGTGTAGATGGTGGTCCAGGAGACGCCCAAATGATTGAAATGCGTGAATGGAATTTTTTTGATTAAGTTCAAGTGTCATTTTATTGAATTTTACCAGGGTATCATAAAGTCTTTGAACCTAAGAACGTTGAACAATGAATTACTCCAGATCGTTTTGCACACGTTGATAACGTAGTGCTCTGAGATTGATCCCCACTCCTTCTCAACCAATTGCTTTAAGTACTCAGTACTGCTGTGATGTTGTCTACAGGCGTTGCTTTCAATTTGCCACCAGATGTTGTAATCAAGGGGATTCAGGTCGAGGCTTCGCGATGTCCAGAAGTCCTTTGACTAGAACTTCATTTTTTTGGTGAACCAATCCTGCAAAATTTTGATGCATGTACAGGAGTCCCGTCCTGTTGAAAGCAATAATCGGCTTTCTTTGATTGCTTTGTGAACTTGCGAACCTACAAAACTTTTGTATGCAAAATAATCATGTGGTCCTTGCTAGTCAATCTCTATCCAACGGTAAGCCAAATTGGCTTCATTTTGTGACCTTCAGATGAAACCGTAATGAGGCCGTATGTTTGGTGGCGGACACTTCAAAGAGGCTCTAGTTTACTTCTCCAAAATATACGGTCCAATTATTTTGCCGGTTATACACGAGATCTACTGTAAATGTCTTCTCGTACGAGAAGAACCAAATTCGGTTTCCGTGATAACCCATGTCATTGTAAAAAAATGGAAAAATTAAATTAAATATTAAATTTTTTGAAAAAAATTGAAATATTACATTTTAGGGTAAAAAACAAAAATTTCTCTATCCAATGCTTCGCGTACCACTGAACTGATTTCATGTACCATCAGTGGTACACCCAACACAGTATGAAAAACACTGTTGTAGTGTATTACTTTAAAATTGATACAAAAAAAAATACTATAGGTTTAAAAAAACTGCATAAATTGAAAGCGAAAGTGATCTAGAATATGTAAATGTGGTTTATTACATCTATCATACGTGTGTAAGTCATTTTTTTATACGAGATCTACAATTTTAATCTCGAAGACTTCAACAACTCTCCCTGTCAAAATGAAGAGGTTTTTTGGATTTAATTTTTTTTTTGTTCGGGTAAGTCAAGTCTATTCATAGGACGGTCTCATTAGTCTTTGGGACCGGTCCTTTGGACTGGCAGTACTAGAACTGATTGAAAGGAGAATAAATATAGATGAGTGACGTCATCAAGACCAAACTTTATCAGCTTTAGGACTGATATGCAGGACTATACTGAACTGAACGGAACTGTTGTTTTTAGTCCTAAGTAAGTACCAACACAACATTCGTAGTAACCTACCCACACCGATCTAGAGGTGGGGTCTTTATCGGTAGTTTAGTACTACGTCATTTCAGCTGATAAAGTATCATCAATAGCTGCAATCATAAATCATACTTTTTCCCCTCTATTTGTAACATTCATTTAACTTAAAATACAACATAATATGAATGTGATTTGTGTAAGAGCGCGAAGAAAAGGCGGGAGTTAGATACATTAAACTACTGCTAATATCAGCTGCCTCTCATATGGTTTTGTTAAGAGAAAATGAATTACTGCTATAAAGAGGATAACCTTATACATTTAAAATAAAAATTAGTGCGGGGAAATATTATAATTATATGTAAATACATATATATTTACTTTATTATACATTTTAAAATCTATTTACACCAAAGATAGGGGAGAATTCTTCTTCTAGAAGGAGATGTTAACAATCCTACGACTTTTAAATAATAAACAAAAAAGAAGAAAAAGCACACGCAACAACCGGTTTTTTATATATAAAGTGCTATAATTAGTTTTTTTCTTTACACATATCCCTTCTTTAATCATAACATAACTAATAGTAACTATATATAAAAAGGACAAAACAAAAGCTCCAAAGTTACGGTATAGTACAATTCGTTACACAAATAGTTCATAAAATAATCTCAAATAAAATACCACACATACTCAATAAAACAGGAGTATAATCTTTTGCGATATTTACAAATACAATAGTGCCAATTTATCCTTAAACTCTCATCGAATATATGGTGTTTTTTTTTACTAAAACTGCATTGATTTTTCTTATTGATCGTACCATTAAAAAAGGTTATCGAGTATACATCCAAAGCTAAATTTTCAATTTCATATCTGGACTACTAGGCGGTCATATCTATTTCCCAACCATGCCTTAGGCATCTTATTGATCAATCTTCGAGAATAATTCGTGCTCTCCAAGCATAGTCTTAGACTTTGTACGGTCCTCAAGAATACAGATGTAAGTTCAGATACCTTCATGATGGATATTTTGTCTTTATTGGTTATCAAAATAATTCTTATTTATTGAATTTAATCGAATCTAATCAGGAATTAATCAGAAAATGACATATATATCAATTTAACATCAATTTTTATCTGTTAAATTTATAAGCAAATAAATCTCCAGGAAAATATCTACAAACTTTAATCCAATATTCCATGGGGAATTCATTTTTTGGCACTTTAAAAAAAAGTTGTGTAATTTTCACAAATAATTTTTGTGTAATTTTGCTTGTAGCGTTTTTGATTTTGAATGGATTTAAATCAATGTTTTTTCGTATAGTTATTTTTTTAGATGTCAGTCACTTTTTGATTTATAACTCAACCTTTTATCTAGTCTCTTTCAACTCCATAAAACATTTTTTGTGTTTTTGGTATAGAATAAGCCTCCATATATGACCCCCTTCCCCTGAAAATCGCACCCCTGTGTTTTACCCTAACCAAGTCCAAAAGAGGCACCTATGCAAAGTGTCAGCCTCTTTGTCATAACTGTGTGGCTTCCATAAAATACACAAAGACACTGTATTAAATATATACAGATAAGATCATACACAATTTTGACAAAAATTCATTAACAATAAAGATTAAAAAAAACGATTTTCTTTCGAAAATATTTTTTTATACAGTGTGCCTCGGCATATATATACATCATTTAATATATTAAAAATTGTAAATATAAAATTTGTCGTCCACTTCAAGTGTTCCAGTAAGTTTTCTATATATAAACCATTTCACTGAAGATATTCACAACATTTATTTAATTTTTTTGTAAATATACTTTTTATTTCTCAGTCGTTTTAGATACTCCTTAAAGGATCCAAAGTTGGAGTTTTCTGAATAAGTACATGGGTGCCATTGAAATTATAATTCTTAAGGGAATATTTGGGGGTTGTGTCCAATTCTCCCCAAGGAAAATAAAGCATTCCCGACTAAGATAAATTTGGTTAATAAGAGTTGAATACATTACAGCATCAGCTACAATGTCTAAACTTTTAGTTTTCACATCCAGTGAGTAAATAAATTATTTACTTACATCTCACTCCCTAATATATTTCCAAAAATTTTAATAACTCCTTTTGAGCCTTCACAAAAAAAAAAATATTCTTAGAGATTACTGACATAATTTGTTCAAAATGTGACAGTCCCGCACAAATGACCTTTAAATACTCAGCACTCTGTTCCATTAGAAATGTTATTAATTGATCACTCCATAAATGACCTATGCACCAAAGTTGTTCGATCAATTAAAGACTATGGGCCCTCCAAACACACGAAATGTTAATGACTTAAAGGCAACCATGTTTTATGGAAGTATCATAAATAATGATTCATAGAGGTCTTGAATTATTTTTGCTTCTATCTAGCCATACAATACTGTAATATTAAATAGTTAAGATACCATTAACTATTTTTTTCTTCTGTAATAGGAGGCACCTTAGACCAACTATTTGGTCCCAAGACTGTTCAATAGGCGGAAAAGATTGAACTGATTAGAAAACGTGAGGGAGGGGAGGGGGGAGGGAGAAAAAATGATTGTATTCACAGTCATAAGACCAATCCAATACTATCCATAAAACAACATCATTTCTGAACTTCACATAGGACAAACAGTCTTACCTTCAACCAGAAGATTTATGCTAGATTTAGAGGTAGCATGACAAAGGGGACTCTGAACCTCATCTTTCGATGAATATTTTCAACAATCAGCATATTATAGGAACTAGCAAATTGAATAATAACTTTTCCAAGGAAAAAAAAAATCAAATCAGAAATTAGGGTGTAAATTTGATGCAAAATATTTTCACATATGCTCTCTTTCCCCCACTAGTTAAAATAAAACCAGGTGATCACTGACTATACTCTTTCATCTTTATGGAATTGCACAGGTTAATTAATTATACATTCACATTGCCACACATTTTCCTCGTGAACTCTAAAAATAGCATATTTTAATAGAAAACTGAAGTGGTTGTTAATAATACCTTCAACAAGCACCCAATAGTTAATCAAAGCCATCCTTGTTACATCCAGGTTGCGTAATAATATATATTATAATGTTCCGAAATATTTTGTATTAACTTCAATTAATATGGATCATTGACTACTTTATATGCGTAGATAGAAGACATTGTGCGGACTTACAAAAATCAGGAAGACTCACATCATTTTTAGTTACCTTTAAATATTAGGGCTCTTTATGATATTGACAGATAAACAATGCTTGGAATAAATAAAACCAATTTATTGACATAACATTTATTATCTAAATATATCATAATATATTATCTATCATAATGCAATCTACCAAAAATATAATTAAGTTCATTTTATGAATATCCAGCAAAATTACATTTTATAAGTAATTTGAGATATTAATAGGAATGGTTGTAAATTGTAAGCATTTTTGGTTTAAAAAAAAACTGAAAATAAACATGGTAATCCTAATAATTCGATGAATTTTAAATAGAAGAGCAATTTTGTTATCATTACGTTTTATTGAGAGCAGTTATGAGATAAAAAATATAAAAACAAACTCTTACTCTGTATCTTAGCAATGATATCGGCATGAAATACTCCGTTTTCGATGCTCAATTCTACTTAGAGTCCAACAGGGACTTACACTTATAACTCACCAACAAATTTGCATCATTACTCTCCTTAAATTACGGGCATACACACTCGTGGTTACAATTTATACTTAGATGTTACCTTCTCAAAAATAATGATAACAGCTTTGGAAAATAAAAATAAAACACTGTTCAACAATAACAAACCTCGCCTGCTATGTAGTACTTAGGACTTTCAACAATAGTTCTACTAATATTGTGAGTGGAACAAGGTTCAGTTACTCATATTAAAGTCGGAAGAAGTGTATTTTTTATGGTTAAAAATCAAATGGCAAAACTTAATTGAATTGGTACAATATTACTCCGTTTTCATTTCATGGGAATCAGAGAATCTATGTCAAATCACATGCTAAAATTAATATCTCTTCAATTTTTCCAACATTTTTTAACTCTAATAAAAATGTCTTCAACATTTTTCTACAAGTCAACTACAAAAAATTGCAAAAAATCAAGTATAGATCGAATATTTTTACTGTTAAAGTTAAGAATAATCTTTCTGGTACCAGTTTATGATTGTTTATTAGTAGTTTGTATACTTTTTTTTTTTTACGACAACTTGATACGTCTACGTTATCTTACAGAGATATATATTTTTTTTTAATTTGCTCATTACTTATTAAAATTTAGCTTATTTTGTAGCCGTATTCTTTTTATTTTGTAATACTGAAGGGTTTCTATTAGATAAACATTTATAAAAAAGCATTTGTAAAAAAAAATTGGAAAACTATTTGCCTTTATTTAATAGTATTCCTTTATTCTGATTGATTTTTGTATGCTTAATTGGACCCAATTTCGACAAATTACACGAACATATTATCATATATTGAACACAAATTTCAAATTAAATCACTCAAATTTATTATTTTGCCTTCAAAGTAATCTCCATTGGATGCAATACATTTATGCCAACGTTTTTTCCAGTCCTCGAAACATTTTTTATATGCACTTTTTGGCATGGCCTTTAGCTCATTCCACGAATTTTGTTTTACGGATTCAATAGAATCGAAACGAGTTCCACAGAGTGGCAATTTAAGCTTGCGGAACAACAAAAGTCGCACGGAGCTAAATCAGCTGAATATGGTGGTTGATCGATGGTCTTTATTCCGTCTTTGGCTTTAAATTCGCTCACAATCATGGTTCTGTGGCAATGGTGTGTTATCGTTGTGTAAAATCCACGAGTTGTTCACACGCAAACGCATTAGTACGCCCATATAGTAATTACTTATTGACCATTGCCCCTTTGGAACGAATTAATGATGCACCCGACAGACTGCAGAGATCAAAGGAAACCATGAGCATCACTTTGACTTTTGAGCAGAAATCTCACGCTTTGTACCACTCATATGCACGTATTTTTGATAAAACTGATTCACCGAAAGCTTTTCCTATTATTTTCAACTCGTCAGCACATGAAATTTCTTTCCCAACACAAAATATAAGGCAAACTCTTTGTTAATAATTCTGTTCATTGTAAAAATCCTGGAGCACTAGTGAAGTAGACTGACTAATACAGCTATTGCAAGCAAACTAGTCTACAGATCACGCTCAAACTTGGCATCATAATGAAAGACAGTACTGCCGAACAAGAAAAAAAAAAGTTTTTAAATCCCTTCAGCTTGGGCAATTTAGTTTAATAATTTCCGGTACTTTTTGACAGAATGTAAACAAAACACTTTAGTTGCTAAGATATTACTGATAAACAAAAGATGTATTTTGGCAAAACTCAAAAGTTTTTAACCATTGTTATTCATTTTAAATCATGTTCAAATAGGGTCCTGATGCTATCATAGATATATAAAACCAGATTGAAAATTTGCCTGTGCCTACAAAAGACAGAGAATAACCATGAGGATGAGTTTTGGAGTTATAATTGTAACTCAGTAACTTGATGGACTCAAAGTAGAGTTATTCCTTGTTTTGTTTTTCTTTCTCTCTCCCCCCTCGTCACAGCTGCATGTACCTTTTCTAAACAAACGTAATACAAACGTAATGGCAGCTAAGATGCTCACATTAAAGATTTTTTTTTTTTTTTTTTTTTTTTTTTAACCAAATTCTTTGAAGAATAATTACTCCACATATAATGCTTCTGGAGAGATTAAATTACTACCATCTGATCCTCTGTCACATAAAAATAATCAATTATTGCAACTGATTCCAATGGGCAATTTAAACCGGATTTATTCCTGAAAAACCAACATTTTAAAGATCTTTGTAGAATCGCCAATAACTAATAATCTAATCAACTAAATATCCGCAATTTTAAAATAAGATATGTTGTCAATTAAATTTTGTATCTTTTTATATAAAATAGTTCTTCTTCTAAAATCTCTTAATGAAAAGGTATTTAAATGAATAAAATAATATAGTTCGGTTTAGTCGACAATGGGGACGTCAGCTATCTTATATGACTTTTAAAACTGCCTAAAACAAAAAATTTAATGTGTACTATTTGTATTAAACAAAAACTAAACAATACAAATTATAAAACTTATATTGCTCCTTGAATCAATCAAGTTATACTATTCCACCCTGTACTGTAAATAAATTGTAAACCACGTTATTGTTTAAAAAGTTCAAGGAATTCTTTATATTCATCTGTAACTAACAGTTTCAAATCAATACTAAATTCAATTTTATATTATAATGGATGAAAACATTTACTTTATTTTTAGATTGTAAAAACAAAAATACGATATAACTATAAATAAAAACAAAATTTATTTCAATGGGTTATAATTATTTTTGATCATGTTTTTTTCATCTTTACTTTTATTTTTAGAAAAGATAGATTTTTGATCTTGATTCTGTAGTTTGTTTTTCAGGGAAAGGCAACGACCACAATTTATCACAAATTTGACGTAGAGAAAGAAATATATAAAATCTACAAGATGTGTGAAGGATTGAGTAAACCATCTATGCAATAAAAACCTCGCAGGATCTCAAACTTTAAGCACTAATAATAAGTCGAATTTATGTCAGAAAATTCAAATTAATCCGCTGCTTCATTTCCTTGCGATATAATCTTTGCTTTGAGCTTTTATTTTTCATATTTACTAATGTTTTCATTCATAATTACAATCGTTTAAAATCTTATTGAGCTTTACTACGATACTAGTGCCAGGCAACTGCCAACAAGTCGTGTTTGATATTTAATCAGCCCCTATAGTGTTTAAAAATTTTGATTGGAGAGGGGCGGCCTAGTGGAGTTTGTACGTAAAAACAATTTATCCCAAAAGAAATAACTAAAAAAAATATTAATATTAAACTTGAAGTAGCTCTCGCGTTCAGTCGCCAATTCTCAATCAGCTCGTATCTTAATACACATTTGTATGTTGTGGCACACGTACCACATGTTATTGCTTCATCTTTGTTTCTATCCCTTGCCACTCATAGAGACGTTCATTGCTGCAAGCTGTCTATTCCGAACATCCAAACAAAATACTTTTGTCGCCTCTACCCCTTGACAGTCCCGTAACCAGGCCTATACCCAAAGATGAACATGCAAAATTCTAGTAGCGAAAGGGGAAAATTATGAAAATATCGATCATTAACAGCAAGAATCTAAGATGTGGCAGAATTACTAAAATACTATAAGAATTCAGCAAGTTTTGTAAAATAAGTTATTAATTATGTATATATATATATATATATTTATTTGAATTGAAGAAGAAACAAATAGTTACGACATTATTCATAGGTCAAGCAGAGATCTGTGTAAAGAAAAAACTAAGTTTAGTAATTAGGAAAGGAAAAAGAGCGTGTGCTCTTTCTTCTTTTTTTTTCATTATTTAATCAGTCGTGCGTGAGTTAATATCCCTCTTTAAAAGAAGAATTCTCCTTTATCTTTGGTGTAAATTGATTCACTAATGCATCATAAAATAAATATACTTGAATTTAAATATATAAATAACTGTCCCTTTAATTGGTCACATGGACCTGTACTAATTAAGTATAGGAAAGTATTACCTTTACTTCATCTGTAGTAATATTTATTCCATCTGACCTGACTAATGCTATTTTAATTGAATACAGTTATCCTCTTTTTAACAGTAGTTCATTTTCTCATATAGCATATAAAAGCAGAAAATATTAACATAGGCCCTAATTCTGATATACTATAGGTCTCGCTACTGCCTTTAGCTTGTACTCTACAAAAATAAAAAAAGCATATCTACCATTGGTTAGAGTTTAATAGTTTGTAAGGAAAAAATGAGTCCAGGGAGAAGGTGAGAGTGAGACATATGGTACACCTGAATTAAGACCCTTATTAATATCAACTGTTTGTTTTATGATTTTGGAGGAAGAAAATAAGCTACTGCTATAAAAAAAAAACCTTTTACATTTAAAATAGCTTTAGTGCAGGCAAAATATTGTAACTATATTTAAATTTATATATGTTTATTTGATTATGCATTTTTAAAACCATTTACAGCAAAGTTAGGCAATAATACATACATCAGAGAGAGAGAGAAGTTAACACCACAATGCCCGATTAAATGTTAAACAAAAAACACAAAAGAGCGGACACAACAATCATTTTTCATTTTTTAAGTTTTAAAGGTAGCTTTTCTGTACAAACGACTCATTTGTGGCCATAGGTAATAATTGATGTCATTCCATCTTTTATAGCAAGATTCAATTTGATTTCACGTGGTTATTTTATATGGGCATTTGTCTAAAAATATATCACAAAAGTAAGTGGGAATTGAGAGCCCGATGTTAACACCACGACAATCTATTAATGAACCAACCGTTATTCCTTTTATAATGTCAAAACGGTTATTTTTCTATACGTGTTACCCATTCCTGGAACAGAATTTTTGTACATAAATGTTACAGTTTCATTATCCTTGCGCTCTACAAAAGTCCATCCCTGGTCTTTTTTTGATCGAGGGTGTGTAAATGAGTGAACATAATTTAGATCCATGTTTTTTTGTTTAATTATTACTTCAAACGCCTTGTCTTCTCTTTCCTCAGAGTCTATTTACTCTTAGGCTGGACTCGCAGGTTCAGACCATCTGTGTATTTTCAATTTTCTGAGTAATTTTTTACTTCATTTTTATTATAACAACTTTTAATTAACAAACAAATGCAAATGTTCTTCGGTGGTCTACATTAAAGGGCACAAGGGAAAGAGGGAGACACTCAGCAGAAGAGGAGCATGCTTTTTCCTTCTCGCTCCTGATTGGATTAAAATTATCAGCTACCATAATATCTATTTTAAAGATCTTGGAAGAGTTTTATGTACTATTTTGTGGGATTTATTTAATTCTTTGTTATAATTAACCAATACTTGAAATATATTTTTATAATGGTATTGTCATATGTGTAGTGAAGTAGGAATTTTATCAAATCAGATAAGCTACAAATAATAGTCTCCAGGCTTCTCCTTCATTAATATGTTTACCTTTCCAAAATACATAAATAGAAGTGGAGTTTGTCAGGTAATATAATCAATTTTTTGTTATTTAGTATGTGAGGGATGTCAAAATCAAACAAATAGTTTCTTTTAAAGGCTGTCACTGGGGTTTATATTAAAATGTTTCGTATTTCAATCATTTGCTTTGGTCCCATTTTGAGAATAAGGTTTCTGAGAAAGTCTACTGAAGTTCCATGTGAAATTTGGTACATAATACAATTATATTTTAGTATTTGAACATTATTATATATAAAAAAACTAAAGCTCTTCTCCATCATAAACTTTTTATTCAAACGTTCATTTGCCAATCGTCTATTTGCTAAAGTCTTCTGTTTTTTCATCAGAAATAGTTCCTATGTAGATGAATTTTAATTCTCATTTAGTTGATAATATCAAAGAAGTGTAGTCCTTGGAACCTGTCTCTTTTGTAAATAAGGACTGACTCACGATGACCTCACATATTTTTGGACCAGGATTTTTCAAGAGAATAGCACTGAATATAGTCTATTCATTAATTTCTACATAAGATGTAGTATCGGATAATTATCTTAAATATACTTCTTTCCATGGCAGTAATTTTGAGGAGCTTTTCAGCAAAGTGACCAACATATATTCTCATAAAAATATAATTTTTATTTGAAATGATTACATTCTAACTCCTAAATATGGGCACCAACTATAAACGAAGTTTTTCAAGAATTTCTATTCATACAGTTTATAAAAATCTAAATAATATGTCGATTGGGGTCCTTTGATACCTTGTGTAACAGAAGGAATTATTGGTGTCATAGTAATTTATTGTTAATTTCAAAGCATTTTTGAGTTAGATATTCTTGAAACATACTTTGTATCAAATTGACTGTTTTTTTTATAGGATGTGAATATTTCATACATAACAGATAGGATGATATCCAAATGGTCCTTTTAATTTATTTTCTGATATATTTAAATCTATTTCAACTTATAGAGTTAGCTTATATATTTTTGATTAAGTTAGAATTGTGATTATTTATTTTAAAATGATGTCATCATTATTTTTTATTTGCACACTATGCATACAATTTCATAATTTGGAAAGTTGAAATGCATCAGATAAATGATGATAAGGTTTCAAAAGGTCTTCAAATATTTTGGTTAGAAATGGATAGGACCATGTTTGAACCTAAGATTGAGAGTGTCATTCATAACTTAAATGTTAAAATTTTTAAATAACTATCCGTATGATTTTCCAATGAAAAAATACAACTTATTGTTTGTTCATATTGTATGTTCCTGAAAATTGTCCACTCTCCATGTATATCATAATTTATAAGCAAGGTTGTGCCCTTAACGGTCTAGCGTTCAAGCGTTTCCAGTTCTTGAACCGCTAGAAATTTAACAGAAATGGAGAAAATATTTGAGGGTATACCCCATGACAAAATTTACATCGATGACCTCCTAATATATTCAAAATCAATGCCTGATCACCTCTCCACTCTTCATTTGGTTTACAAACTAATCAGTGCACCTGGAGCGTGCCTCAAGAAAAATAAGTGTGTCTTTGCAAGCGATGGTTTCACCTAGCTGGGATAAAAAGTGTCTATTGAACCCGAGCTGGCACGACCCGTCATCAAGTTCCCAAATCTGACGACCTATTTCCAGGTCAAATCCTTCCTCAGAATCATCCAGTTCTACGGCCACTTCATTAAAGATATCTCATCGATCACCGCTCCTCTAAATGAACTTACAAGGCAATGCGTGGACTTTACATGGAGGGATTAAGCTAAGGTGTGATTTAGTAAAATAAAAATATATTAACTAATGCACATATCCTTATCCACTATGATCTCGCTTCGCCCTTGTTCCTCCCAACTGACGTATTACCTATTGGGCTCGGAGTCATCTTGTCCCATCTGGTGAATGGAGAGGAACTTTTTACCCCTATGGATCCCACAAGCTGAGTAGCGCAACAACTACTCATAAATCGATAGAGAAGCTACTGGAATCATACTAGCCCTAGAGGGCCGAGGTGTGATACCTCCTCGTCCGAACTTTCTCCATAAAAACAGACCACATGCATTTCATGTTTATTCTGAACCCTCAGAAAGATCTTCATACTGTGGTAACGACCCTTCTCTCCCGTTACGCCCTTTGCCTTGCTATGCTCGATTATAATATCATTCACATCAAAGGGATGCACAAACTACAAGCAGACGCTCTTTCCCTGGGTAGTCTAGACGACCCTAAACCAATTATAACTCCTGCTCCTACTTATGAGTTAATGTGCCTAGCCATTTCTTCTGCAATTTCAAGCGATAATGTACTTCTAACAGCTGTGAAAGAAGATTCTTCTTTTCGCCTTGCCATTCAAGCAACAAGAACAGGTGACTGTTCCAAGGTAACAGAAGATTCATAAATAAAGAAACGTCATGTCCTCTCATTGAAAAATGGTTGGCTATTTTGGGGAATCCGCTTAGCCATACTCTCTTCCCTCCGATTGAAGTGCCTCGTGGTCATCCTGACGATTTGAAAAAATCTTTTGAAGGATGGCATCTTAGTTGTCTTGACGTTTCATTAGATTACCTACCCCACAACACAAAATTTAAAAAAAATCATATGGACGCCCCTGAAAATGTGTACCACTTTCTTATAACTGATCAAAGTTGGACATGCTAAATCCAACAATCAAAAATTTTGCTTGGGAAGACTCATTTTGTACAAATGAATTCAAGTCAAAAAAGAAATTTATGTTTGAGCGCAAAATCCCATACTAATCTCAGTTTATCTTTCAGTTATTTTCCTCGGAAAAATTATCTTCCTCTCGTCCCTCGTGGAATTGGGAATACGAATTCGAACATTTCTTGAGATGTATGATCAAATTAGGAGTAACTTCCTTCAATTGCCTCGATCTTCCTTTTACAGAGCATGACGTCATGAAATTGGCATTGAAATCGGAAAAAATTCAGAAATGTATAAATTTTAAATAGAACTTTATTTTAAATTGTACATTGAATATTTTCTATAATATAAGCTATGATATTCTTCAACACTATGTATTATGAATAAGTTATTTAAGTCTAAAGAAGAGTGTCGTGTTTTTCATCATTTCTCAGCCTAAAAATGGAAATAATTGCAGTTCAAAACAAGATACAGAATCAATAAAAACACTTTTACATAAGTTTAATTACTTCTTTTTGGTTTTGTTTTAAGGGTAATAAATGACTCCGAAGGATAATTGTTCAAAATTACTATCGTCCCCGTTATTTCAAAATCCAGATGACTGAGAGTAAAACTGAAATTAGTTTTGGATTCACCACTCAGAGATAAATTCGATTATTGTCTTCAACTCATTTGTTCAAAATTTCCCGCTTTAACTTTTTCCCTGGTTTATCTTTTAATTTGATTTATTTATGGGGGATGGGGGGGGGCAATGTAGTGTGTCAATATAAAAATAATCTTGAACTAAAATCAAAAAACATACTGCGCAGTATTTTTTTATTTCAAATAGATATACGTACGTACAGTCCAATATTTTATGAACATATTTAAGTCATTTATAGGCTTACCAGCAAAGGTTTACACGGTGTTCCTCGGGCCAAGGAGGAAGCGGGAAATCGTCGGTGTGGGCGTGCATTATAATATGGTGTCTTAATAAATATATGGTTCTAGGACACTGGTTCTTAATCTTGGTGGAAGTACTGAACCCCATCAGTTTCATATGAGTATTCACCGAGCCCTTTTTAATTGGTCAAGTAGAGTGTGTCATCAAAAATCATGTGTGTTTTTATCTCTACCGAATACTTGATACTAACTCCCCGAACCCCTATTGATCAATCTAACACAAGTTATGAACATCCGCCTGGAACATTTTTGCCTTGTAGGTATTCACTATTCGCCTTGTAACGTGTTTGCCTTGCGACGTTTTCGCCGTATGCCTTTTTTTGTACTGGATAATATAAAAAGGGAATGCTACTTTTTCTTAGTTATAAAAATTTGTCAAACATCGGTAAAAATTCTAGTAACAGACTTATATAACCAAGAAGCGTTCCCTTTACTATTATCCATTGCAAAAAAGTCGAAAGGCGAAAACACCACAAGGCAAAAGCGTTACAAAGCGAATACGTACAAGGCGGGCAAGTTCAAGGCAAAAATGTTCAGGGCGGATCCTTCTAAAACGACATATTTGTTATTTATTGTCTAATGGCTAAAGAGTACAAGGCAAAATGTTACCAGGCAAAAGTGTTATAAGGCGAATACATACAAGGCGGGCACGTTCAAGGCAAAAATGTTAAGGCAAATCCTCCGGACCCGTAAATATATATGTATTATTATGAATTAAAAAAAAGAAAAAAAAATATGGTTACAACTTCAAATAACATACCAACATAAATGCACGAAAAATTTTGTCTAGATGATAAATCATTTTTTTATTTTTAAATTGCTAAATCAAAATTCGTGAAGAAAATTTTAAAAAACTTTTTTTAACTCATTTTGTAAAAAAAAGTAGAAAATAACATTTATTTGAAATTGTTAAGAGAAACACAAACCTACCACAATTTCTTCGTACTTGCTAAAAACAAAAAGTTGTGGAGAATAATGTCATCGAAATATGGCTCTCGATAACTGGTTCCTTTTGCAAATATTGCTGAATACAGTTTTCCGAAAATTGAAAAATACTGTAGTGCATTATTAAGGATTATAATTTTATGATCAAAATGTGTCGTTTTGTAGGATTCCTTTTTAAAAATTGAAATTTGACGTTTGATGAAAAACAAGAAGAAAAAATGAAACAAAATGGAAAAATTATTCAAAAAGTGAGAGATATTTCAGCTCAACATCAATATTTATCGGTCAAATTTATATGCAAACGAATTTCTAGACCAATTTCTCAAAAATTTATTTTATTTACGAACCCAGTATTTCATTAAAAAAATCATTATTTTACACCTGAAAAAACGAAGTTATTCGAATAGTTGTTTTTTGGGACGCCAGTCATTTTGATTTATAATTTAACATTTTATCTAGTCTCCTTGAGCTCCAAAAAACAATATTTGTGTTTGGCAATACCCCTTGTATATACCCAAAAAATTTAACTATACTTCAGAACCTTTATTTGGTTTAAGAGACTTATTTTGGGTCCGATATGGACTTTTAAATATAATCTATCAGTCTCTCGTTCTTATATTTGTGATGATCAATTTTGACTACTTTCATAATAATCATTTGTATATAGAAATTGACGATAATTGCAAATGTAATCTAAATTCAATTTCGAAAAAATCATTCTAGCCTGTTTATGTGTTGACGGTCGCCAATGATATTATCCTTAATATTTATTTCAAAATTTAATGGCTTTCTAAATTGTGAGTACACAATCATAAAAGTTTATCTTCAATGGTTTTAAAATTATAGTAACACTTGTCAGTAAAAAATATTTAGTATAAACTGTCCATATATAATAAACGGCTGGCTTGACTAAACAATAGCACACATCTTTTGTGATAAACACGAGCTTCCTTATCAAAAATCATCAAATTTTATAGCCAACGATTGACATTTTATTTTATTTTTTCAAGATTTGACATGGAAAGATTATTTTTCTATAATTAGACATTTGATAAAAAAAAAGCTTGATAAAAATATTATAAATATCAATGAAGAAGTAATTAAGGTAATAAATGGTCTCTCTGATGATGAAAAAGTTTAAAACTGTAACTTGCAGAAAGAGGATAAGTTATACTTAATTATGAGAAGAAGACATGATGCATTGACAATATGTAAGTCAATACATTCAAAAACGATCCTTGAACATAACTTTTATTTAAATAATACTTAATGACCATTCAATCCAATGTCTATATATATTGTTATTACTCAAAAAAAAAATCTTTTTTTTTTAATTAACCATCTTCATATAATTATCAAGGAATGAGTGAGTAAAATTGATTTTGGTAAATTGAATAGACAAATATGTAATGTAAAAAAACAAAAAAAAATTATTTAAACTATTTCTTATTGTTTACTAACAAGAAAATTAACGTATTATTAATTTAAAAAATTACTATTTCATTAATTAATCAGTAATAAAAGATACATAATATTTATAAAATATAAATCAATTAATATTTATTCAAAATATGTGTTTCGTTAACATCCTACAAATATGATTTAGCAATTAAAATGATTTAGAAGCAAAAACTTATTTAATTCGTTTGTTTTTTTTTGGGGTAGAAGTGTAATTGTTTTATTAAGCTATCTTATTTTTTGAACTTTTTATAATCAATTATGAAATTACTTAGAAATTCATAATGAGGTACTCTAGATTTGAATAAAGGTTGCGTGATATAATTTAATAAAAAATAGTTCCGTTATTAAGATAATTTCCTAAAATTGGCCTATTTGAAAGGGAGTTAGCATATATGTCTCAGTGGGTAGTAGGTTTTTTTAGATACACTAAAAATTATTAACTATCATAGATGAATATGAGAATGTATATTAAATAAAGGAATAAATTTAAACGTAACATATGTAATTACTGAATTAATTAAGTGAATATTAGAATAATTAAATCTTATAATATTTCTCTTATAGTTTAGATAGTATATTATTACGCATGTTTACTAATTAATAATTATTTTTTATTAATGGATTGAACGGCTATTGCAACTAAATGGTACTGAGCTCAATTCTTCATTAATTGTATGACATGTTCCCTCATAAAAATTATAATAACACCTAGTAAGATTAGTTGTAATAATTATATTACAAGGTCTCCTTGCGCCTGCTGAATTTTCGAACATTCTTGCGACCCAAGGGAGATTGCGAGTAATGATTAATGAATGAGTACATTTAAAGGGGTTCGTGACGTCATTCAAATCAACATAATATCTATTGTTTATGCACGTTGGTTCCTCATCGAAATCCAAGGAAATCAAATCCATCCCTGACCTGTGAAAAAATGCGACTGTACCTAACGTTAAAGGAATGTATGGATCTTTCAGATTCAATCTTGGTAGCGTCCCAGGATTCGCTTACTCAAAAGGCCGTTATATTTTGTATAATGGATCCAAGACCTTACGCACCTCCACTTGAATCAAATATTCAAGATCGACTCATTCATCTTCGTAGATCCTCCGAGCTGAAGCTGAATATACCTCCAAGTCTCACTGAGTCTCTTATTCAGCACGGATTCATGTCTCTTACTCTATTAAGCCTAATATCAGATAAACATTTGAGAATTCTGGGAAGGCTTCTTCGACTGGATCCTCCTACGATTGAGAAACTAAAAGGCTCGATTGAGAAGTTGAATGAGGCTCCTTTAGAACCATTATATTCATATAAGAAATACTTGGTAGTTAGGTATGTACAATACATAGACGTAAGTAGTAACTTAACAACCAGATGAGGCTCATAGAGCTGATGGGATTTGATTAATTAAAATGGGTCTCATATGATAATATTAGTACTTATTTTTATGTATGTAGGTCTCAAACCCATTGTAGAAATGTTTCTCTATTTTATTATTTTGACCATTAATCATTCTTAAATCTTGATCCATGCGTGGGTTTTTATAATTGACGTTACATTTATAGATTATATTTGTCTTTTTTCGTTTAATTAACGATAGATGGGTAAATGTTTTCTTTCTAATTTTAAATTGCTCTGGTTTGTTATAGAACTATTGTGTGTTTTTTTAGTACTCTTCTATGATTTAATTAGCCTTATAAATGTGTATTCATAGACGGAAAAATAAGAAAGCCTCAAATCGTCGTAAGTTCCTCATGGACTATCTTCATTTGGATGAACCTCGAAAGCACACTAAACTCAAACCCACTCCTCCACTCCCTATCAAAGAATCTCCTCTGCCGCCTACTCCAACTCCTACTCCATCACCACCCCTACCACGACCCAAGGATGAAGAAGATGAAGAAACTACATCCACTTCCTCCTCCTCTCTATTTTCTTATGGAAGTCCACATATACCAGTTGGAATCTATGGATTCTGCCCCTTGTTTTTCTGCCCTCGGCACTCAACTCCAACAGAGTTTCCAAGCTTATTCCGACATATTTTTGAGGCTCATAACCCATTTCGCGCGCAAGTCAAAGATTTTAATTATTCTAGTCGCAATTATGGGTCCGTTGAGTTGGAGTTCTCCCTTGGAGAGGCTATGCGTGTACGAGCGGATTCGGTTCTATGGTTTGGACCCACGGAGTTTTTATTTGATGGCGTTCCTTTTTATGAAATTGTTTATCGGATTCCATCTCCAAGGAAGAAAGGGATTAAAAAGTTGGATGTAGAGGGAACGGGGATGACGAATTGTTATATTTTTTGGCTCTATGTCGGGGCAGGTGTCAAAACCGCTGAGAAATACTCTTATGTTATATCACTGTACAAGGATAAGGAACATAGAAACGCGCAAAGACGTTCCGTGACTTCTTTTGAATCAAATCCTATTGCAATGAATCATCGAGATGATCAGAGTAGAGGACCAGCGGGGTCTGCTTCATACTTTACATTCGAAGAGAATAAACTAAAAAATATTGCCTTTAGTGATGGGACTCTCAAGTACTTTGTCAAGATCTTCAAAAACCGTCTTGGTAATAATAATTCCTACAGCTCATCGCAACTCAGTGACAACAATTACTATACGACAAAGCAGAGACATAATTATTAGTTGAGAGCTCTGTTCTACCTCTCCATAGATACACATTTAATAGGTTGGATTAGATTATATACTCCATAAAGTTATTGAATCACTCCTCATCCCTTCTTTCAGGTTCTTTTATTCAAAACTTTTTGAGTCTACCATCATCCATCTCGAGCATTCATCCCATTTCTGAACCCTAGGAATATTTTATTCTCATTTTTATATTCTTATACTCTGACAATGACTATTGTAAGGATCCAGGAAAACAAAGCAACTATATCATCCTATGTGTTTGAAGGAGAACGGCCTTTCACGGTGGCATGATTCCAACATAGTCTTTTCCATAGAGGATCATCGTCATCTTGGATGAAATTTTCAATCCATTTTGTTGATTTTAGTGCTTTCAAATGTTGTTAATTACTTTTTTTACGGGTCATTATGGAGGGATTCCTCTCAAAGATGATTAAAAAAACAAACAAAAAAAAACAAAAACAGGAGTCTAAGGGAATTTCGATTCCCATCTTTTTGAAATCAATTTTTTCGAAAAAAATATTTTCTTTGTTAATTTAGTATTTCTTGTTAATTCTTTCTCGTTTTCCATGTTTTCTAATTTGTTAAGAATAATTGCGTTAAAATATTTTTTGATATTAGCAATTATTATTATTATTTCATAATAAATTATTTTTTTACGATTTCTTTGTATATTTTCCATTCTTCTTTTTGACTTGGATTTCATAATAACACAGTTTGTATAAGTTTTTGTGAAAATAGGTTACCAAGCATTTTCCTTTTAATCATACATGTCAAACCTCGGGACTGCATGCGCCTAAAACAATTTGGAACTATGCTAATTCATAAATGGTGTTTTTTTTCTTAAGTGAAGTCCAAAATTGGTGATGATCCCTTATTGTTTAGTACTGAAGGCGGCATTCCCGTCCAGTTCAGTCCTGCATATCAGCTATAAAACTTATAAAGTTTGGTCCTTGATTACGTCAATAAACATTATTTTTTAAATCAGTTCTAGTTCTGACAGGGTGAAGGAATAAAAGTTTTAAGGAACGGTCCTAATAATGCACTGGACTCACGGGCTTTGTTTATTTTTTAAAAAATCCAAAAAAAAATTTTTTTTGAAATTTCAGAAGTCCTTTGCTGTTCACAGAAAATTAAATCTTTTGGGAAAAAAATTGGAAAATTAAATATCAAATATTGAACTTTCAAGTAAAAAGCGAAAAAAAAAAAAAATAATAATTAGGAGGGCTACAGCCCACCCCTGTGGACGTCCCTGGGACTAGGCCTAATAAAATAGTACTGACAAAACCCTATTTTGAATATAGCTCCCGCAAATAAGTATGAAAATCCCATTCCATATTGAGGCAGGAGCAAGAAAAGGCTACGGCCTTTTTAGATAATGACCCCAGTAGCCCTACAAATATATTTTGAGTCTTTATAAAAAGGAATAGTATGTAATGTTGTGTTGTTTTTAAATTCACATTTTTTTTAGTCTTTTATTTTTAGAATAAATAGTTTTCAACTTGTCGTTACTATCTATTTTTTATTTTTTTACGACGATGGACCTGTGTCTGAAATGATATCTTATGTGTATACCGTTTCTGTAGGGAAGGCATGATCCATATGCCTTTTATGATGTATTAATGCATTCCCCTGATTAGATCTTAATCTTAAGAAGGGCTAGGGAAGTCAAGGATTTTTTTAGGGTTGACTAACATGAAATGTCATGATTGATTTGGATTTTTTTTTTTTCTAGAAAAAATAATTAACTCAAAATCTGAATTGCTTTATTTGAAGTATTAACATTAATTATTAGAATTCTACGATGAAATATAGGTTATAACACCAATATTTCGAATTTTTGAGTAACGCCAATTTGGTAATCAACTCTTGACTTATTTTTTTTTAGAGACTAAATTTGAAAGAAAACCTTTCTTTATATGATAAGACAAATTGCATATCATTTATAGAATAACACGTTTGTCCATTTCTTGGACAAACCGAAAAATGTACATAATTAATGATATCTTTAAAAATATCTCAGCCTCCGGTGCCTGAATATATTGTCCTGGGGGAGGACAAATAAAGTATGGTGACGTCATCAAGGCCATCCTTATGGATTTTTCTTTGGCAAGGGACTGTTGGGCTTTTTCGGCAATTTTCACAGAATTTTTTTTAAATAAATGCCGAATTTAACGAAGGACTTTTTTTTATAATTTTACGTTTTCTTTTCCAAAATGATCACATTTAAATCTTTTTAGACAAGATTATTTTTTTTGCATGTGTTAACTATAGAAATTCCTCAAAAGGGGGGGGGGATGAATGGTTTCAGTGCCACTCAACCCCACCCCTATGCAGACCCCCTTTTTACATTTACGTTGCATGTTTTTATTGAAGCTTATGTTAGCAATTTCTAAAACCCTCCTACCTGCGTACTTACTTTGTACATAGACCTTTATGTTTCGTACGCAGCCATTTTGCCGAATGATCACATGCCGGAAAAAATAACATATATATCTGATGATGATTAATGCATTTAAAACATAAAATATTTAACTATGAGGCACAAATTACAATGATTATGTGTTGATAAATTAATAGTTCTTCGTAAATGCATGATTCAATAGTTGGTTCAAACTGCTATTAGAATAAAAATCATGACAACTGTCCAATAATTAATTATACAAATAAATTAGGAAGAGAAAATATGTTTAAGGAAGAGAAGAAATCATTAAATAAATCAATGATTGAGATTCAATCCACAAAATGCGAATGAATCAATCGTTTAAATCAAATCTGTTGGAGCTCAAATGTATTTGATCAAATCCGGATTGACACTCCTCTATCTTAAGGTCGTGTCTGACTGTATAATTAAGTCAAGATGTGCTTGCCATTGGAGTAGGCTAGTAGATAATTACATAGGTTTGTAATGGCTGTTTGGGAAAATAGCATTCGACAAAAAGATTTTCGGCAAAGTGTCGTGGAATCTTTATGTTTATCTTTCAGCTGGGAGCATAAACATCTTCTTTTTTTTTTGGGGGGAGGGCTTAGTTTAAACACATAGTAACGGCGCTATTTCAGTGTGGCCCTTGAGTGCCTAATAGTTGCAGACAAGGGCATTTAATATCATGTAATGACGACTCTATACCTCTCATTCTTACTATCAAGTCATAAAAAGCCTTCTGACCTTAATGAGAGAAACATAAAACATTTCTATTAAAAACCTTATAAAATAACGTATGTACCCATCTACCAAAATGACTTGATCATTAAAGCTCTATTCAACGAATCCCAACTTCGTGACACATAATTTTTTTTATAAGTGGATATATAATTTATCCCTTGTTAATTATATACGTATATTCAGCACCCCCGGCCCATGTATGCTCTTGTCTTCAAAATATACTTGGTATAGGCACTGTTTGATGTACGAATAGGAACACTAGGGCGCCCTCTATCCAACTAAAAACTCGCAAAATATGAAATTGTTAACAATGAGAGGAAGTCAGAATTTACGTTGAAAAAATCAGATTAGTCCGTCCCATCTAGTGGTGTGTTGTTCATTGTTTAGGACTCTAGACTGCATTCGGGTCAGTCCTAAAAGTTCGGTGCTTGATCACATCAATCAATTTTTTTTTTTTTTTTAAATCAGTTCTAGTATCGACAATCTTAACAGTCTTAAGGACCGGTACGAAAGTCTGATAAAACTTGTCCTAAGACTAGACTGGACTAAACGCAATAAATGAGGACTGACACAACACTATTTGTATCGTTTTCTCGGTATATAATTCAGGGCCGTCTGCAGAGGCTGGGCTGGAGAGTATATAACCCCTTTCCCCAAATTAAGGTATTTTTAGTTGATTTTTTTCCGTCATATGAGCAAATTATGCAGCAGAGGAAAAAATTAAGCATTTGATTTTTTTTTTTTCAAAAAAATTTAACTTTTTGGTAGTAGCTTTGGATTTATGATTTTCCCCCATTAAGTTATTTATTAAAATATAATTTTTCAATTTTTTTTGTAAAATATTTAATTTTTGGTAAATAGCTATGGATTGTTGAAATTTAATTTTTTCAAATAATTCAATATTTTAAATTTAATTTTTGAAATTTTTATTCAAAAAGATTTTAATTTTGGGATTTTTTTCATAAGATTTTTGGAATTTTCTAAGCAAAAATTCCAAAAAACAAGCCATATCGATACTAGCCCCTAGAATCAGCTAACAAGATGTGCTAGATATTAAACATTCCCTATACATAAATAATATATGGATATTCTTGGAACGTTGTACATATTTTTATTCCTTATAATTGACAAAGTGAAAAAACACCTGTTCCTTCAAAAAAAAAAAACATTCCCTATTTTATTTTATTATTGTCTTCAAAAGTTGATTTATATCTCTATGTAGCTGTACAATGTAAATTAGGGTGGGTCGTTCTTTGAGGAGGATTAATCAAATTTTGTAATTTTGATTACGGAGTCATGATTTGATATTTAAATAGTTTGTGTAAGCGTATATGCTCAAGGGGGGGAAGGTTTTAGGAGGTTCTGCAATACATACTAAATACTTTTAAGATGTTTATTTTTTCATGTAATTAATGTACTTTGTGATTATTAATTAAGTATAATTATCATGGTATTATTGTTTCTCGAATGAAAAATACAATATTTGATTTCTGGGACCCATCATTTCAGCTTTAACATGTATGTATTGTATCACGTCAAGCAACCTATCCTTCGAAAAGAAACAGAAAACAGGCATAAAATCAGTTGGTAATTATCGAATAGACCATGAGCAAAAATAAAAAAATATACTATCTAACAGGTCTATAGCTTGGGGACGTAACATGTATTTTTCACAGCATCCTACATTTTGTATTGAATTATATTATCATTGAGGGAGTTGTATTTTTGGACCGCA
This sequence comes from Lepeophtheirus salmonis, assembly GCF_016086655.4. Classification (NCBI taxonomy): domain Eukaryota; kingdom Metazoa; phylum Arthropoda; class Copepoda; order Siphonostomatoida; family Caligidae; genus Lepeophtheirus; species Lepeophtheirus salmonis. The sequence goes on along the minus strand of NC_052137.2, from coordinate 29,079,394 downwards.
AGACTGCGCCACTCTCTGCCGCTTTGTTTGCAAAACAATATAAGTAAACAACGAACATTCTCAATTATGGAATTATTATTCAATAATTCTTGGGGAATAGCCTAACATGAGTGAATTCAAATTCAATCAATCAATGTTCAGGATACTGATTAGTAGTGCTGAAAATTGTGTGTATTTTGGGCATGCGTAAAAAGACAGAAACTGAATTTGAATATGATAACCCTGACAATTTGAAGACTCTTTTTGAGGGAAGCAATTTCGCAGTCATAGTGTTTCATTTGATCAGCCATAATTGGCTGGGACGAGAGAGGAGGGGAAGAAGGATATAAACAATGAGTGGCAAGAATGATTTATCTAATCTTTCGATATTCAATTCTCCTCTAAGTTCTACAAATTTTCACGGGTACTCTCCATCTTTTTGAGCACACAAGAATGTTCTATTAGGTTTTGAATTTAGTTAAATGTTGTAGGAAAGGAAGTTAACTAAGGAAAACCAAGGAAAAGAAAATTCATTCTTCATATTATCAATTTAAAAAAATCGGGCTGGCTAAAAAATATACAAGATTTTCATCACTACTGATTAGTAGAAAGGAAAAAGAAACATGGACAGCTGACAATATAATACAATATATGCTTTTGTGTTAGAGAGATAACGCCGTGATAAGTATACAAATTACTAATAAAAATAATAAATGCAAGATGGCGCCACTTTCCTCGAGTTCAAAACCATTACTTATTAGTAAACATGATGGATTGCCCCAAAATACTGAAAATATGTCATGGCATCACAAATTTCCTGTCACTGATATTTCCCTAATTCCGATTTTAGTCCCACCCTAATGACCAACCATATGTATATATATGAATTATGTACGTATTTTAACATGTCTCTGTTTAAGAAGTTGTTTTAAGAAAACATTTTTTTTTTTTTTTGTGTGATATAGGGATTTATTATATATTATGAATTTACAACCATATTAGAGGAGAGGATATAATTCCTTCTTCCTATATACCTAATCATTATTGACTAAAAAGTAAATGACAAAATAACAAAAAAAAAATATATATATTTTATGTTAAAGATACATCGTAATTTAATGTTAATTTTCTTCCCTCTCGGGCTCATTCTTTATTACATATTATGTGGGTTCGAAATGGATGATTGTTAGTATGTAATAATGAAGAGGGGTCCCCTATATAACATACCTGGTTATATGAATGTAAAATTAAATTGACCACTATTCATAAAACCCTGAAGGATAATCGATCAAGTCCTCTTTTTTTCTCCTCCTCCTTCAATAAGTAGTGTTAGTGTTGTCTTCGAGTTGTAACTCTCGAGTTTGAGTAATTGAATATCAAGTTCAGAGCCTGTTGCCACAAAGGGGGGGGGATGATATAATGGTTAAGAGTAGAGTAGTTTCCAATGAATAAACTCCTCTCCAAACGGCGAACCCCTTGTATTTTAAATATATGCAAGGCTGGAGGAGAAGGATATGTGCCAATCCTCAAAGGAGCCTCCAGTCTCTAGGGGCTTCCATCAAGAAGGAGTGGACCAAGCTCGAGTCTGACTATATTGTCAAGGTCTGAAAGGGGTTTAATCCTCTAATTTATATAGTTATTAGAGCTGAGGACTCACATATTGAATAAAAGTTGTGGCGAACACTATCAATGTTCCCCTTAAAAAAAAGTTTCATATTTGAGTAGAATAAAAAGCTTAAGTTTAAAAAAAATATATTAAACTTTTTCTTTTCATCTAAAAAACGTCTTTAGATAAAATATTTTGACAGTTTATTAAGAAGACATCAAAAAGGTTTGATATTTACTAAAGAAATCCCGTCATTTGAAGAAAGGGCCCATATTTTATCAGTATGAAAAAGTGGAATGTCAGCCAGAAAATTAAAAAAAATATGAACTACAGAATGTATGCAACAAACTTCAAGACTTGGAACGCCCAACAGCTCAAACTCACACTTGTTATTTTTATTTAAGACGTAATGCAAGAAAGTGTCCGAAGGACAAACACATTGCGGTTGAAGGTTTTAATTGTCATTTACGTGTTCTATGGCTTACATAACAATAATAAATGTGGTTTTTAGCCAACGGTCGAAAATGTTGTTGTATAGTCGAGGTGTATAAATACTAGCCTTTGGTTTGGGTCTGGAAATCTAAGACTGATCTGAGACCGTTATATTTTTTGTTGGACCAAACTAATTCGGCACAACAAAAAAACTCGGTCTAGGTCGGTCCAAAGCAAAAATTCGGTATATTTCGCCCCCCCCTCCCCCCCCAAAAAAACTAGAGCTATTTTATAGATAAATTGCTTACAACATATGCATTTTCAAATACAATGACCACAGACCATGTTTAAACAGAGATAGCTTGGAAGAATTTGAATCCCGCCGTCTTTTGTGGAATATGAAATTCTGAATACGAGCATCTCTTGAGATGGATGATTAAGTTAAAAGTATCTTACTTCGATTCTCTCTAACATATTAGTCCACTTAATAATAAAATAAATAATATAACTAATGCGCGAGGAAACGGATTCTCATTACTTATAACTCAAACTGATTTGTTAGAATAATCGAACGAATAAATAAATATAATAATATGTGTACAGTATTTGCTCTAGACTATATCCTTTACTTCTGAGATTTTTTTTGAAAAATCAATGACGGTTGATCTAGAAAAAGAAAATTAGTCTCTTACAATATATGAGAAAAATCGTTCCATAGGGTAAGACTGAAAAAAATCGGTCAATAAAGTTAGATCGAAAAAAAATCGGTCCACAAAGTTAGACGGAAAAAAATCGTTCCACGGTATGAAACGGCGGTCTGGACCGAAAATCGGTCTAGAAAAAATCACTTAAGACCGAACCGAAAAAAAAAAATCGGAGCTGGACCGAGTTTCAACATTAATGAATACCCTAAAACGCCGGAACGGCTTTTTCTAGTTTTTTCTTTCCAAAGCTGTTAAAATTATCTTTTTATTGTTGAAGACAGAACATCTAAGTATAAAGTAATTACTAATGCATGTTCTCATGAAAGATGGAGAGTAACAATGATGATTGGTCAGAGAGTTTGTAATTCCATGTTAGACTCGGTGAATAATTAAGTATCGACATCGGAGTAATTCCAACACATAAAATGTCCTTGCTAAATACGGAGTGAGATTTGTGTTTATTTCCTTCGACTCACGGCTGCTTTGCAGCTGATCTTATAAAAGGTCATGACAACTAATCTGCTCTCTTTGGAAACATTCTTTTAATTGTCAAGATTACCACATTCATTTTCCGTTTATTCATTTTACATACCGCAGGATATATTTTATGCATCTATATGCATAGTGTCATATCTCAGGCAAGTTGTATTATTTTTAAGGAAATTGTCGAGTTTATTCGAGTTTGAGAAATTCTATGATACAATCCTAATAAGCAGTAACTTTGGATATGAAAATTAATTATCCTCATAAGTTTGTTCATTCTCCTTTATATTCGAAATAGCCAATCACAGACTCTGAAAGTAAAAATCATTTACATACAAATCACTCATAATAATTATTTTATGACTCTTAAGGAATTTTTAGGAATATGTTTCTTAAAATGTTCTAGAAGTAGTATATATTCAGTTCTTAACATTTTTTCTTTCTTTCTTCAGGAAATCATCCTTGGCTATTGTCCATAGTAATAGAGAATCATAAATACCTCATAAATATGGAGTGTTTTGGGTTTAACCATGGTACTTATCAATATGTATTCCATTGCACTCCTCCCAACTTGAACATATTCGCATATCATTAAGGTTTCGAAATAAATAGTTTTGGGTCATAATTCATATTTGTATGTATACTATAAACGTGATGTAATTTTGTATGATTCTATGAAAGAAATGAGCTGCTAATATACGGTTATACCTCGAAAGAAATATAGGGAGCTGATTGAGCAAATATATCAGCTGACAGAAGGAGTATAACAAGACGTCACATTTGGTTGACTCTGATTTATTCTGATGGAGTAATGAAAAGTAATTCAATCAACATCTTCCTAAAAAATTAAGGATTCGTCTCCTGTACAAATATTGTTCAGAAATGACGGGATGAATGGAAAAAGTATGAACGGATCTGGACTATTTCTATACAATGTGGATAATTTATCAATAAAGATTGGTATACGTATATTTAGTACTAGCAGAAGGTGCCCGCATTGAAGAGGAATAGAAACAAAGAATGAAGGTAGAAAAAAAAGAGATTGAGAGAAGGGGATGTAGAAAGTTTCAGACTGATCTGTTTGACTGTTTTGGATTCCATGTGTGATAACATCAAAAACAGACTTATAAATATACGTAACATTTACATACAGGGTGGGAACTTTAAATCTGGAACAAGCTAGACCTCAATATCTAGGCAAGCCTGAAATCAATGTTTATGAAGGTCTTCTGATCAGATTTAGTTGAGCAAACTCTATAATAAAAATCCTTGAGGCGTAATCAGAGTACCAACGCTGAGTTGGCCATTATTGTGTGCCTCCGTGCTGGGCGCATGCCCAAGGATATTGTTAGTTTATGAAGCTGCCCAAATAAACTGTTTATAATGTTGCTAAGGCTTTCAAGGAGTCGGATGGGTTGGGAACACCTGCAAAGTATACTCAAGATCATTCTGAGAGGAAAAAAACTCTCTCTGGCTCATAGTCTACATGCTTGATACATTGATACAAAAAAATGGAATGGAGAAAAACAGTATTAGAGATAATCAAAAACAATTATAACACGTCTTTAAAAGTTGATGAAAGAGACTCCATACCATCCCTGGCTAGAGCAAGGATCATACAATGAGTGAGATTTTGAAGGAATTCTACAAATTCTTGACACCGAATGCAATCTATTCATTCACAAGGCAGAATTGGTGTTTATGATTATGAAACTCGAGATTTGTGTTCCCAGTTTATGTTTCTATACATATATGTACCTGTTAACTCTACGCATTTTTATTACATAAGGGGGAAGGCTTGATATATATAGTTCATACTGATGAAAATCGTGGGTATAATGGGCATGTAAAAAGAAAGAAACCAAAAATCAACATGGTAACCCTGACAATTAGAAAAAATGTTTTAGAGGAGATCAGCTACAATCAGCTGTGACAAGAGAAAAGGGAGAGAAGGAAATAAATAACGACATTGGCAAGAATTACTCTGATCCCAATACCCATAACTCAGAAAAGTAATCAATAGTCTGATACAAATAATAAATAATAATACAAAAGACTCTGAAATTAAACAATATTTTCCAAATGTTGATTCCAGAAGAATAACCCCATTCCGATTGATCGTTCTATTACTAATTATAAACTAATATTAGGAAACAAAGCTCATGCCCGATTAGCTACTAAATATGAGGGATCAATTCAGGGGCGTATGCAGGAGGGGGGATGGGGGTGCAGCCCCTTCCAAAATTAAGAAATTGTTGATTCTTAATAGTTTTTTTTGGTATTTGGTATATTTGAAAATTCTTTCACAAAATTTAATTTTTTTTTGAATACCTATGGATTTTTGATTTTTTTACCTACAAAATTAATATTTAAAGTTTAAATTTTGAAATTTTTTTGCAAATATTTTAATTTTTTATATATTTTTCCAAAAAATAAAGATTTTTTGTGAATATCTATGTATTTTTGAATTTTTTTCCAAAAAATTCCATATGTAAAATTTCATTTTTGGAATTATTTTTGATATAGTTTAAGATTTATAATTTTGGTTTTGAAATTTTTGTCTAAAAAAATTTATTTTATGTGAATAGCTATGGTTTTTTTAATTTTATTTAAAAAATTTAATTTTTCTTATTTTTTTCTAAAAAAATTTATTTGTAGGGAATAATTATGGATTTTTTTTTTCAAAAAACACCCCCCACGGATATAATTTAGTGGACGCCCTGCAACCCCTTAATTATTATTTAAAGTTATTAATTCACTTTCGATCTGTTTATAAACCTATTTGGAGAATGTTGTGCTACTTTAATAATAGATCAGAGTATTATGTTGGACTTTTTGTTCTAAAAATAAATCCTAAAAATATTATTTTTGGAATTTTGACGTGTCTCCCCCTACTCGCCACTACTACGCTACTCCATTGTTAATCAATCTGTTTACTTTTGTTTGTAAAGGAGTTCTGAAGACCACGTGTGAGTAATGTAAGTTTAATTATATATTTATTTATTTAAGTCTTGCAACTGGACTCACAAACGCGTACTCCAGTATTCCTCTCTATTTTTAGATACTGACATGGCCCGTTAACTCAAAAGTAAGGAAGAATGATTTTTCTCAAAATTGAGAACGGATTACATATGGGGTACCCACCCAATATTCCTGTACTTCCATCAAAAACTATTCTTATATATCATTTGGGAGTGAAATGGGCCTCATCCGGGCCAATATAAGTCTTTTAAATCAAATAAAGGACCTTCATGAAAGCTAAAGTTCTTGGGTATCTTCAATTATGCCATAAATTTGAATAATGAGCCTATAATTGACTCAAATATGTTTATGACATTTTGTGCTGTATGTACTTGCATACAAGGTGCGGACTTTAAATCCATCAAAAAGCTTAGACCTCAATACCTTTGCCACCCTGAGATCTATGCTTTTGAAAGTATGCTCATCAGATTTAGCTAACAAAACTCACTTAAAAAAATATATGAGTTCTTTCATGTGTCTTCTGAGTATAATCGCGGTGCGGTCATTATTGTGTACCTCCGTGCCAGGTGAATGCCCTTGGGCGCAAAAAACTCCATAGATAATGACACTGGAGAGCTTCAATTAATGTTAACAAATCCGGTGTCATACTATAATCTTAAATGATCTAGTTTGGTGCTGTCCAAATCGAGTAATTGGAGCCCGATTTATTGTGGAAAAACACACATTTTTAAGATCTCTATGTTTATGACGGAATATTGAGATGAATGTTGGTGCATACTAAGTAAAACAATCAATTAGGATTTTTTCCTTTCCGTAATATCATCCTTATACTGGACATTACAGCTGTTAAGTAAAATTAACAAATTTAGTTAAATATAATTGCTATCCAATATTTTTATAAATTTATATGAGCACCAACATTTATTTTTCTCCTCAGGGTTTCCTTAAAAGGCACACACTGTTATGATGTTAAAATCGATATATAACCCTGTAGATCATTAATAAAATGACAGGTTTTTTTAAAGATAAATAAATATGACTTTAAATTTTTTACATAAATCAAATTTTACAATTCAACCATCGGGATAAGGGAGAAAATGAGTCCATAGATTGAGACCCAAAACTATCGACCCACGTTTGAAAAACTATTGAATTTCGTTCAACGGTCTGTGTTTACGGTCTGAACCAAAATATCAGCCCAAATCAGTATGGAAAACAACACTTCTGACCGAACTGGAAAAAAAAAATATCGTCCCCGCACCGAGTCTCAAAACTAATATTTATATTCATAGAATTATTATCAATGCCAACTTTCAATGAAATATGAATATTTTAAATAATTGAAATTGTTGCTGCATTTCTTGATGTGAAGTTTGAAGGGAAAATTGTCAACGTGTGTTTTCTATGAATTTGCACACTGAATGCAAGGTTATTTATAGCCCTATGTGGCATAAATTTCGAGGAATGAGAAATCTTTTTTAACTCCTTTTATGAAATGAAATATCACAGATGTTTATTTTCAATTTGAAAGTATTAACTAAATACAACACAACCCGTGTTTTAACTTTAATAGTACAAATACGTTAAAATTTGATACTTGCATTAAGACGACTCTATGAAACTAGATATAAATCCGGATAATGTGTTTTTTCTCTTAATGTGAAAGCGATCTTTGCAGTTTCATTGTATTCGTTGTAGAGTTCAGTTCGAAATCTTTTTAATGATAACCTAGATATACCAATTTTCATAATTTACTTTGTTTTAGCCAAAGGCCATCAAAAGTCGAATCAACCTGTCACTTTATTTTGTCTCTTATTTCTTCATGGATCGATTGAGCTTGAAACGTCATGAAGAAGAAAGTTCAAGGAGTCATCAGGAGACTTCCTTTAGCAAAAAACAAAAGTTTGCTGATGAAGAATCCGTATATGAATCCTCGTTGGATAAAATACGTAAAAACCTTATGTACCATTTCATGCAGAGATTTTTCATCGAGGAGTCCGAGCTCTCTATAAATGGGAAGCAACAAAGTAATGGATTAAACATTGGAAATCTTCTTAATATGGGTAGAAATTCAACTGACGGTTATACTCGGCTAGAAACAGAGGAAGACGTCCAAGGATCTAATGGTGGTGGTCAGGTAGACAACAAGCTGTATAAGGGCTTTAGATTTTATAACTATTCATCCTCTTGTATTAGGTGGTCTTGGATTCCAATGCACCACTCAAGTGGATGACTAAGAGGCAATTTGTACAAAAACCAACTCGCTATAATGCTCTTGAGTCATTGGGGCGAGACTCTGAAGATGAGGAAATTTTTGAAAAGAGTTTTAAGGGAGCAAAATTAAAAGAAATAAAGTTGAATTCTTCCTCTTCCTCATCCGGACCCTCAAGTCCGGATGATGAAAATGATCCCATGAAGAAAAAGAAGAAAAGTAAGAAGAGTTCAGAGGATCCTTCTGGAAAGTTCATTGGGATTTTCTTAGCAGCAATTAGTGGCTTATTTTTTACACTTTGCTCTGTAACTGTCAAGTTACTGGCTAGAATAGATCCATCTGAGGTGCTCGTCTTTAGAGCTGTTATACAGTTGGTCCTAACACTTCCCCTTGTACTCTGTAGTGGGAATTCTATTTTGGGTCCCAAAGGAGTGAGGGTATTAGTTTATTTGCAAGTGAGTTATTTCCGTCTATCTTATTAAAATATTTATTACTTTATTGCTAATGTTTTTCAGGGTGTGATCGGATGTTTGACTGTCACATGTATCTTCATTGGATTTGCTCGACTCCCTGTTGGGGATGCAGCCACCATTATATTTTGCTCACCTATTTTCGTAATGATATTTTCTCATATACTATTAAGAGAGCATTGCGGTTTATTTCGTGTGGTCGTAATTTCAATGTTATTTATGGGTGTAGTCCTCATTGCAAAGCCTCCCTTTCTCCATAAACTTATCTTCTCAGATCAAGACAATTCCATGGGACAGGTGTGAATTGTTAAGGACGGTGATCACTAGGGCTGTAAATTGTAAGGATTTTCAGTATGTAAAAAAACAAAACAACAACCCAAAACTAACATGGTAAACCTAAAATTTAAAAAATATTTGATAGGAGAGTATCTAAGCTGTCATGACATTTCATTAAATTAGATGAGAACACCTATGAGATGAGGGAAATAAACACAAGTTCCACTCCGTATCTAGCAAGGACATAGGCAGGAATTACTTCTATATCGATCCTGAATTCTACTCATACGAGGGTTGTTTGAAAAGTCCGTGCAAAGTCCGAGAGATGGCACTACTGGTGCGTATCGAGGTTTTTTAAGCTACTAACATCTCTTGGAGGCCCATACACCAACTTTTAGCCACATTGGTCAACTTAATTCTGTTTGGCATTCATTTGAATCGAGTACGTGAATTGATTTCAAAAATGGACGAAAAAGTATTTCGTGCCTTGATGAAACATTATTTATTGAAAGGCAATAGCTTCAGGAGACTAAAAAGAAGCTTGATAAACATTATGGAGACTATGCACCTCTGGCCATATGGCCACAATTGACGCAGAACGTTATGTACGCCGGGTATAGGTTTTTACTCCGGAAATCATTGATAAAATCAATGATACGGGGATACATGACAGAAAAGTGAAGGTGCGTGAGATTGCTTGTGCTGTGGGTATCTCGAGTTGGAACTCTATTTCCCTTAATTTTGTGACCACAACTGCTGAGGTGAGAGCTGCTGCATTGCACTGATGGAAAATGATTTTTTGTGTGACAATCGTTAGCGTTTATCTTGCAGCTCAGTTTTCAAACGGTCCAATAACAATGAATGATATGCAGCTGTAATAATTTAACCCTTTTCTACATATTCAATGTGGATTATTCTTTATGAATCCAAAAGACAGTTACCATAATCTTTCCGGCTGTTTCCTCAATTCTATCGAATGCCAAAGAGGAAGAAATATACCGATCTGGCTGTAAATTACAGTGTGTTCTTCCAAAAGATGCTACTAACTAAAGATAACCTAGAAAGGCACCAGTAGAGCCATTTCTTGGACTTTGCGCGGACTTTCCAAAAGATCCACGTAGTTAGTCAAACCCTGACTTAACCTTATCCCAAACAAATCCTCAGGGTTCATTCATGAGCACACTCACTCTTGGTTACACTTTATGCTTAGATGTTCTTTCCTCAAGAATGAAAGTATTATGATAATAGCTTTAGAAAATAAAAATAAAAACACTGATCATGTAGCCAACAACAAAAACTCGGCCGCTAAAAAAGCTTTGGTTTTTACAACCCTAGTGATCACTAAGAAACACATCCCAAAAATGAAATATTCTTTATATTTTCTTGTACAGGATCAAGGGCATGAATACGATATGGTTGGATATGGAGCTGCTCTAGGAGGAACTATCCTTACGGCATCAAATTTTGTTTGCATGAGAAAACTGAGAGATGTTCATTTCTCCGTTTTGATATTTGCATTTAGTGTTATGTCCTGTGTTATGAGCTCTTGCATCGTCCCTTTGGTTGGTTCCTTTGTTCTACCAGAAACGATTGAAGAATGGGTTTATGCAGTGCTTGTAGGAGTATTTGGCCTACTTGGACAATCACTTCTTGCTTTAGCTCTTAAGTAATCCTAAAGGCGGTTTATCACATTTATAATGCGTGTACATCACATTTCAAGGAACTTTGCATATTAGAAATCTTCAAACCTCCAAATCCCTCCTTGGTGAGAATAAAGAGGTTTTGTGATTTAAATTGTTTATTGTTTGGGGTTAAAAAATGCCATGTTAGCAATTTTTGTCCTTTCAAAATGTTCACTCCTACAAATACGACACATTTTTAATCACAAAACCTCTTGATTTTGATAGAGAGTTTTGAAGACTAAAATATGCAAAGTTTTCATTAATCAATTGTTTGTATACGTACGAAGGAGGTTTGAAAAGTTTCCGACCTTAACGTGAAGATAGCAGCACCCGTAAATAAAAGCTAGTTACATTTATCTAGCTTCTATTGACAGTTACTCCCCAAAGTTTCAGCCATTTTGGAAGATCAGTTGTTAGGTTACAGTCGTTTGAGTAAATTGATGTGAGTGTTTTTGTGAAAAATTTTAGGATTTTTTTTCTCCAACATAGTCTCCTTGTGACTCAACGCACGTTTCCCAGCAATCCTCCCATCTCTGTAACCAGTCCAAATGATACTTGACGTTTTTCTATACAAAATAACTATTCACGAAGTACTTTTTGTTTGTGGCTCAATTACTCCGAGTTGGATTGAGTTGGAGACGTCAAATTAAAAAAACAAGTTTTTATACATCTGCTATTGTTTGACTCTATTTAAAGCTTACACTTTCAAATAGAAATATCTAATAACTGATCGATACTCGATTATGTTCATTTTCACAAAAGTACTCAGATTAACTCACTCAAACAACACTTATATAGCAACTGTGGCTTCCAAATGGCTGAAAATTTACTAAGTGACTGGCAACAGATGCTAGATATATCTAACTAGCTTTTATTACAGAGTGCTGCCATCTACATGTTGATGTTTGAAAGTTTTCAGAACACTCTTTTATATATAGCTGTGGCAATTTTCGTTTATTCATCTCAATATAAAACAAAATTTATTGATGTATACTAAGTAATATTATATATTTTAAAGATATGAAACGGCTGGAGTTGTATCCGTTACACGGAGTATGGATATAGCAGTGGCATATGTCATACAAATAGTTTGGTTTGGAGACATTCCACTTTGGACGAGTATACTGGGTGCGTTCGTAGTTATTTTAGCAGTCTTTACAATGGCCATGGAAACTGCGTTTCTACATATTCTTGAAACAACATTTGGTTCCTATGGCTGGTGCTAGTGATTGAAAAAAAAAAAAAAAAACTATTTATTATTTATGTATATATAATATAAAATGACTCTCAAGCCATTATAATCAGTAAGTTAAATGATGTCTTTTCTTTTTTGAAGTAGGGATTATTACTTTACATTTCTTGAAAAGCAATTTATGACGGATTAGGCTATTGTACCTGTGTACAAATGTATTTATGTACATACATATTTCTTGATTATTTTTTGTAAGGTGTGTGTATTCCAAGACACCTGTAATCGTCATGTTTTACACGGGAGGAAATCTGAATCTTTTCTTTTTTTTAAAGATATGTAGGAAAAGAAGAAAAATCAATTCCAATAAATTATTTTTAGAGAAAAGACGTCTTGGAATGTTTAATATTTATAAATGTACTAATTTTGCCTTTGGGTTTCTTTGAGCTCTACCGTTTCAAATAAAAATATAGATATATCTTAAAACAAAAGACATATATTATATGTTCTGCATCAACATAAACACAATATTGAACTAGAATGGCCACTCGGTAGAGCGCAAAACCTCCGCCTAAAATCAAATTGAGCTATGTGTCTCAATTTATTTTAAATGTATGCTCCAATATTCATTTTATACGTTTTTTGCTACATTGACCTTCACCTATCAAAATTGAATGACCTATTACTGTGATCATATTCAATCTTCCTATCAAGTTAGATTAAAATCGATCGTTAATCATCCTGGTTTCCAACAAACAAATGAAGGGAAAAACGTTGTTGCAGATAAATTAAGAAAAACAGACAATCTTTTTTTTTTTTTTTTTTACATTATGCATGCACGGCACTAAAATTATCCAATGTCCTAGCTTACTTGTATGTAGAAACCAGGGCCTCATCTCCCCCGGCATGGAGTCCTTAGACTTCTACACCTAGAGGAGTTAGAGAGCAAGACCTGTGGCAAGTCCTATCACACTGTGAAAACATTGAAGGTCAGAGTTGTGTTTGAAACAACAAAACTGTATCTTGCTCAAGTCCGAAACGTCATTGCCAGCTTTAGATAAAGAATCGAGCTCGTTGTTGCCGAATCGAATGATGCTTATATTGTTAAATAAAGGGCGTAGACCTTCACCATGTTACTCTCGTTATTGATTCTGATAAAGTCAGAATTCTTTTAATGGGACTAGTTGGCCAAAAATCAAAATTCACACAAGCACTGGTTTTGTTTGGGGTTTCAACACAAAAGGGATCCCCGGGAAAGACAAAGGCGTTGGAATGATTGAATTCCAAAGTACTTATTGCCAGCAAAATTACAAATTATGAACCCTTAGCTGCTGAAGAGATATGAGCTGTTATAGCCTTCTCTTTGATGGTTCCGGGCACTTCTGGATCTGGATGATAATATGGTGCTGATGTTATTAGGTATTACCCCTCGATGTTCTGCAAAATATTTAGGCTCTTTAAAGTGGATTGTAAGGTCTTACAACGTCTTTTAAAAAGAAATAGTCTTACTATGGAGACTGTTTGTACTTTTAATGGTGGATTAGTTCATATATTTTATTCTTATTTGCTCCAGTTTTGGTTTTTGTTCTCAATTCTGTATATTGACAGATTTTATTTAGTTATTTTTGCTAATGATTTGGTTGTTTTCATTTAGAAGGATAATTATAAGCTAAAATGTTTATTTATGTGATCTTTTTACGTGATCCTTCTTCCTTCATTTATTGCTAATGTAAAATGAAAACCTCAATGATAATTTAAAAGAAAAAAAAAACCTTTGGATTGATCTGTTAGCCCCTTTATACATACTGCCCAATATTTCATAGACATTTTTGAGGCAGCTATTATACAAATAATACTATTTGAGCCCTTAAAAGCAGCATATATTGAATTTATGTAGTAAGTAAATATGTATAAAATATATAGAAATCTTAAATCTTCTTTAGATCTAATTTTTTAAATCAAAATTCGTTCATCTATTTTTGTTAATAGTTTTAACTAGGAGAGGGGCTAATCGACACAAATGTCCCTTTTGGCAATTTACTCATCTTGTAGAAATAGTGTTGGATCAGTCCTAGGACTGATTTTACTAATCAGTCTTATTTTTTATCGGTCCGATCCTTTTTACCTTTCAACGGAACTAAGGAACGATTAGTGAGTCTTTCAGACCTAGGTTCTAGTTTACTTTTTATTTTCTTCACTCCTAGCTAGGGCAGAAGAAAATAATTAATGATAGCTACAACATATGATAATAAGTCTAGCCCCACACCTTCTACTTCAAACTTCAGGTATCTCGTCTCTTGGAAAGAGGTTGTGATAAAATTTCCCCAACTACAATGATGTAGTTAATACCTACGACTTTTCAGCTGTCGTAGGTAGCATAAAGGACTGATAAGGACTGGTCCTAGGACAGACATTTTTTTTGCGAGGTTTCAAAACAATATCCAACTTTTGACACCTATTTCATATAAGAGTGCTTTAGTTCTAATATCTACTATAATGATGTATTCCACACTGAATTTGAGAAAAAAATCGTTATAACTTGTTTTTGTGTTCATAGTCCACATAAAGGGATACTTTTTTTTTTTTTTTTTGTTGTTGGGGGAGACGGAGGTTTTAATTTTTTGGAAAAACAATTGAAAACTTATTTTTTCGGAATTTTTTTTTCAAAAATCCTTTGCTATTCACAAAAAATAAAAATTTTTGGAAAATAAATTCAAAATCTACAACTATTCAAAAAAATTAAACTTTTTGGAAAATAATTGAAAAATTAAATTATAAATAATAATTTTTTTGGAAGAAAAATTCAAAAATACATAGTAGCTATATACAAAAATTGGGAAATTAAATTCTTTGATTTTTTATCTTTTTTTTGGAGAAGTAAATATTTTGGAAATTTATATATTTGGGGGCCTTGGGGCTACAGCCGCCCCCAGCCCACCCCTACGGACCCCCTGACATATTATATATATGAAACAGATTTAAAACATCTGTATTAAAACTTTGAGTGCTTATACTACGAGTAAGTTGGGTTTGTAAGGGGGGGGGATTTTTTTTTCTGTTTTTAAGAATGACATCTGTTCAGCTGATGTTAATAGAAGAGGTAAAAAAGCCCCCTATTCCACATGATGATGATGATTGGCCACACGCAAGTAACTGATTATTGTAATTATGACTACTTATTCGACATAGAGTGTAAATATGATGGAACAAGACTAATTATTACGTACACAAATGACACTCAAAGAGAGAGAAAGAGAAACAAAAATACCCACACGAGGTCTGATACATGGTACATTTGAAAATGATATATGGTGCTCCACATATTTATAAATAAATCAGTTCTTATTTCAAGTTCATTAAGACTTAATATGTGTTACTGAGTGGCAGGTTCTATCCATGCATGTAGCCCACGAATAAAGTACATATTTTGTTGTCAAATGATATGATGGATGACTCTGTCGAGTCAAGGTTTTATCACTTATCAAATTGAATTTTTTTATGTTCTATATAATTGCTTAAATGAAGTGGAATTCTTTTCAAAGGAGATATCTCATCATTGGCTCAATGCACTGTTTTTAACAGTGGAGACGATATTAATTGTAATTTTTTTTTTTAAATAAAATGCTGTGATGTGACCAATTGTCCTTATTTGATTGGAAATGTTTTTGTTTTTTTTTAAACCCTCACCAGATCATCCATGTTACTTTTTTATAAATGCATAAAATAATCATGTTTTAATGAGTTAAAACAGATTTTCAACATACCATGTCTGGCCCACAAAAAGGATTTAAAAACAATAATAAAATACAAAATAATTTATCAGATGCTGGATCAGAGAATCCTATCTACGATTTCAAAACCTCAATAATTATTCTGATGGTGAGCTTTATTTGGTAATGTAGCCGTTTTCATTCCTGCCCAATTAGCTATGGAATGGACAGGCTGATCTACTTGTAAAAAGTGCAAATGTTGCCGGACTGCAAATCGAGTTGATTGACCTCCAATCAAATGATGAATTGAAGAACGTATTGAAGGCATCATCTTCTACTGAAAAATTCTCATTTAGATACACCCGAGATTTGAGCTTCTAAAATAATTGGGCTTCGTGTTTGAGGACATTTTTGATCAAAATGGTTGTGTGAGTCTGTTTTTTTTTCTGAGATGAATATGGTGAAAATAATTATCGTTCTAAACTCACTCATTAGTGTTTATATCAGATAATGAGAATTGTCAGGAGGACCATTAACCCTGTGGCTCCATGTCATTCCCCCACTGTACTTGATTTTTTTCAGATTAGAATAATATATTTTATTCAATTCGCAGCAATAGTTGTAGAGTGGTATTGAATCGGTTTAAAAAAGGAAAGAAAAGAAGGACTATTGTTGGCATCAATAACGGAATCAATACGGCCTCTGAACCGGCCGCAGGCTCTCCTGGCCATCTCATTGGCCGAATAGCTCCTTGATGGAGTCCATCGGGCTGGCCTTGGTGCTATGGGGATGTCTGTTGGTATGTCTCTCGACATAGCCCCAGACAAAATAGACTCCAAAGGATTAAGGTCGGGAGAGTTCTCGGTTAACCACTGCATGGAGATTTTGGACACATGGCAGGGTGCTGAGTCCTGTTGCCACACCCAGGGCCTGTTGCTGGCCACCCCTTGGATCCAGGGCAGAACCAGAATCATGGACCTGGTAGGGTCATCCTCAACCATCTTCTTCACCTTGTCGACAAAGTCGGTGTCCCTGACCTTCCTGTCGGCTCCCTCCTCCTTGGGCGCCCTCTTTATGGTGACATTAACATCCCAGGTGTCCTCTAGCTTCTTACAGATACGCTGAACAGTCTGTAAATTCACTTCTAAGGTTGAAGCAATCGTTGAATTGGAGATTTCACCTCCATTATTGGCCAATGCCATGACTACGGCGGACCTCGAAAGCTCCTCGTTCCACTTATAGTTCTTTATCTCCTCATATGATGACGACATGGTGCTAACTGAACTACGTATTGTCAGCTGACGAGAATAGCTTTCCTATTTGGTAACCGGTTTTTTATTTGATGATGTCGTCTTCAAGTTATCAAGGTTTAAAGTAGGCGACACTTTGATCTCCGCTCCCTGTATATCATTTCAGCTGTTAAGTATAACCTTTTTTCTAGAGACAAGATACCTGAAGTTCAAAGTATGAGATGTGTGGCTGCCTATTACTATACGTTCTAGCTATCACTCATTATTATCTTGGTTTATATATTCATCTTAGGTAGTTGTGAAGAAAATAGGAAGATGTCTATGACAGTATGACAGAAGGACCAAGTCTTCGGTTCTTAGAACCGCTGAATGGTAAAAGAGGAAGGGGAGACTGATTAGGGAATCAGCCCTAGGACCGATCTAACACTAAGCATAAACAAATATATTAAAAAAATATCACTATCCTTAAGATGGAACTAATGTACCAAGCTGTGGTAATACACAAATAAGTTCAGGGTGGGGATTTTAAATCTGGAATCTCATTAAACACTATAACAAAAAATACAAAATCCTTGAGATATCCTCCAAATACAGGCACCGTTTGACCATTATTGTGTTGCTTCGTACATATTACGCACCCAAGGAATCAAGTAACTCCATGGATAATTATGCTTGAGAGCTTTGATTGATGTTAACAGATTTGGGCTGATGGTACTTTTATTAGATTGTATTATTATATAATCTTATATTGGTGTTGTTTGTCCAAATCAGGTAATTGAAACCGGGTATATTCCTAAAAAAACACATTGGTCAAAGGAAATGTGGCCTCATAGCTACGCGGACATGAGCCCATTGAACAACTATTTGTTTAGTGGCTTGGAGAGAAAGTCCAATAAACATGTACTTTCACTGTTGACTCCTTGTAAGCTTTCTATTCTTGAGGCAGTGGCCAACATAGACAAGCAGATCCTCATCAAGACCTGTGCAGGTTCAGGGAGATTGAAGCTGGGAGTGGATGCTTTGAGTAATTTACTTCACCAAGGAGGAAATATGTTGTAATATACACTATTCTTAAAAATTTCCGGATTTCAATTCCCCACTCTGTATTGTAACCACTAATGAACAATAATAAACGCAAGGTGGCGCCACTCTTCTCAGATATATAAAAAAACTACTAATACCAATAAGTAAACAACGCCCCATTAGGAAGTAATCCACTAACTTACAATACATGGTAGTCTACTGGAACTTACGGAAGCTTGGTGATGTCTTTGCATTGGAAGAATATAGCTATGCATACAATCAAACCTGATGATGAGGATGACCTAATTCTTTTTACGACGTTTTTATATTTTTATTAGGCATGTAGGCGAAATGAATCCTTTACATCTTTTTAAAAGCATATATTAATATTATGTAGGACCAACGTGCATACATACCTATTTTAAAAGCTAACTCGTACTTGCCTCCCAATAAAGTATTTTCCTTTTATGGATAAGGATCCTATCTTTATTATTGTTTTTATTAAAATAATGAAGATACCTTGCACAGAGTATTCAAATGGGATGAATGAATTGCTCACTTGTCGGCTCCCTCTTTCATGTCTCATTTTGTGACCATTCTTCTTTCCTACCCACAAGGATAATAATGAGATTCAGAGTGGAGGCTATTTGAATAGAGAGATAATTGTCGTAAAATTTCAAAACTAATAAAATCAATTGGATTCATGAAGGACCATAAAAGTACTTATGCAAATATAGAGCAAATCTTTTTTATAATTTATACATAGGGTAGTAAATCGTAAGCATTTTTTTAGGGTGCGAGTTTATTTGTTATTGATAAGTTGAATAGTGTTTTTATTTTATAAAGTTGTTATCCTTAGGGGTGCACAATCTGTGCATTTTCCGGATTGTCATAAATAGAAATGACAATTTGATTTATGTTTGAGAGGGCATCAGGTTAGCTGTCCTCTCTTTTGATTAAATGAGATGCAAGGTGCCATGAGACTCCGAGTCTAACAAGGACTTACATTAATAACTCCTCAGAGTTACTTACTGTCATTCATAAGCCGGTAGAATCGTCGTTTCAATTCAAATCTTGCCCAGAATGGAAGAATAATGGTTAACAGCTTGAGAAAATATAAAAATAACAAAAAAACTTTTTCAATGATCAAGAATAATTATTACTACTAAATGTAGGAATATTCTACAAGAATTTTTATTTATTTATCAGTATTCAAGGTGTTAAATTGCTTCAACGCAAAAATTGTCATCGATGTGTCTGCTTCGGTTCTACTAATCGGTGTTTTGAAGGTTGATGAGTTGAAGTAGAAATCTTGTGTGAAATTATGAACAATCCCCTACAGTTATTGGACTTCTGTGTCGGATTTGGATAATAGTTCCATAGTTGCAAAAATTGGCTTAGTACTAACTGATTTTAGCTTTTTTCCCCTCCTTTTCAGAGAAAATATTATCTGATACAACAGAGGTAACGACGCCCATTATAATGATAGTATTTACTCTAATCCCCATTCGATCATCGATGCTAAAGATACCTGTAGAAGATGCACATATGACACAAGTTTTTAGTGAAGTTATATGCAATGTCAATATTTGATATATCACTAATAACCATACCTATGTTTAGAACATGTGACGTGTGCAAGGTCTTCGATATAGCATAGGTAGATACCAGTGTTGGAACTCCCTTCAAGATCGATTTTTTAACTTTATATGCCCTTATTCTGCCCATGTTCACAATTTTGAAACACAACTGACGTCATCAACTATGTATAAAAAGAACAGTTTGGTTGAAGTCATAAATTGCATGATGATAGAAGGATACATCATCTTAAGGGTTCAAACTTGATATTTTTAGAACATAAAGTGGAGAAACTTCCAATAAATCTTGAGGAAACTTGATCGAAGAGCTTTAAGAATAAAAAAATGCTTTACACCTGCATTGAATATTACTTGATGCTAATGATCAACACTGGAATTAAAGGAAAGTAATACGTTCTAAAAATCCCTTACCAATGGCTAGATTGAAAAAATTAGTTATTTGTTGCTCGATGAGGGATAAGAAAAGTGTGTAGAAGAATTAGAAAAAAAAATCCATTGTAATACTTAATTTGTTGTATGCAATATGGAAATAAGCTTCTGTAACAGTGTAGTAACATACTTTAAACACATTTAATGATTAGATATTTATGTATAATAAAACTACGGAATATGTATAAGGGTAAATATTTGATAGAGTGTTAAGGTTTAAGTCTTTTTATTTGATAGTCCCATTTTGACATCCAATAGTATTTTTCTACATATTAACAAAAAAGGTTTTGTTCATTGCTCTAAAACTTGGTTGTTTAGGCTCCGAAATGACCAAAATCAACTATGATGCTGACATCACGTGAAAACGCTCTACAAAATATGTTTATCCCATTTTTTTTTATAGTTTTTGGTCGAAACCAAACTTCTTAACAAATGTTAAGGGTCTCAAGCCAGTCTTCAGACCGAAATTCCAGCCTATTTACTACACATTAGACACCCTACTCTCTCCTTTTCCTACTTTCAAAGAACAACAGAAGGTTTATGCATGGAAATCATGCTTGAATTTTATTTTTATAAAATGGATTTCCTACGGTGTTATATTATTATCTATCTATTGGATTGGATGAAATTGGTTTGACGTCTATTTTTCCAATATCATTCACTCAAATCAAAGTCATTTCCTAACGAACCCCACTTTCCTATTCTTTATTATTATTTAAAAAAAGAAAAAAAAATCCATTCAATATCTGTTTTAAAACACTGCTACTCATCCACATAATTTAGGACCATAAGAAAAAGACATTCCTCTTGGCTCCAATTCAAACCCTTCTTTATGATCCCTGTAATGACCCAGATCAACGCTTTGTTATTTGACCATGCTTGTTTCATTCATGAGATAGAGAGGGAGGGAGAAACAAGAGCCTCGTCTAGTGAACTCTGAGGTCAGGACCTGTCAACTACACAGTAAAGTTATATTCCAACTCCTTCGTATTTGACGTCTTTTATTGTCTAGCTAACGAAGGGAATTTGTGTATGTATATATTAATCGTGTGATATAGCTCACTAAATACATTGTACAAAAAACGCTCAGAACTTTTTACTTAACTTAATATTATGTCTCCATATGTATATGGAGACATAGTTTGACAGTGATAGTCTAGGAGTACTTATGAGATAAATGGCAGTTGGTAGGACGGTTTCTTTTCTGAGGAAAGGTTGGGTGATTCAATAGAGGTAACGACGTGTAAACAGTCCTTATGTCATTATTGAATGATTAAATTCCTTCATACATATGTATAGATACGACATAAAAGACAAGGGGTGGTGGTCCTCACTCGTCAGCCGTGGCACCTAGACCTCTAATAGTAGCAGATGTTATTGCTAACTAAATACACTTTTGTTTTTCATTAGATAAGACTCAAGAATGTTTGGAAAAAAATCCTTAAAGAGGGAGTAAAAAAGACTAATCAATCCAGCCGAGTCCAGTTCTTTGAAAGGAATTTTAAATACTTTTTTCTTCTTTATTTTCTTCATGAAGATGAGGGTAAAAGACATTAGAATTAAATATAAATTAAAAGAGCAAAAATACTTGACCTTTTGGGTTTGTTACAAGAGAGAAGGGAGTATGAGCACCAATAATAAAAATGTAATTTAAATGCTAATTTTTGGTTATACTCTGACTGCTCCTCGTGAGTAGTAGCTCTTTAGCATGGGGGCATTCATGATTGTTCACCGAGTAGGGATATACATAGATTTGTATAAATTATAATCTACGATACCTATATGATGATGGACAATTTTGCAAAGAAAAAACAACAAGATTCTGTCAACAGGGGCTAAAAAAGTTGAAAAACCCCTTCACAAAAGCAAATCATGTTTCGTCAAAAAATTATATTATAATGTCTTATTCATATTGGAATTATTCCGTTAAAAAAGACTATTCAGATACAACTTTCTGCCCAGCGAAAAGTGTTGGATCATTATTGGAACGATCTTTTCTACCATTTATCAGTCCTAGCTATGATTCATAGATTAAATCATAGCTATGATTGATTAAAATAAAACACTGCGGTACCTTTATTGTATCTCATATAAACTCTCCTACAAGGAGAAACAGAAAAAAGACTCAAAATCAAATGGTAGTTCGACAAAAATGTCAATCATACCAACTGCTATTTATATCTTTAAGTGCTACTTCTCATATATTTGTGTTAGCGAGGTAAAGCCGTGGTGAAAAACGAAGAAAATAATCAATGATAGCTAGAAGGTATAATGATAAGTTCTAGCCAAACAGCTTCTACCTTAAACTTTAACTATATTTTCTCTTGAAAAAGCTTATGTTGAACTACGTCATTTCGGCTGTTGTAGTTACCATAGAGACTGATAAGGACGGGTCCCATGACTGACAAATTTATTAGGACCGGACTACAGTATTTTTGGTTTTTTTGCACCCATCCAAGACAAAATTGTAAAATCCTAAGCATTTTTTTGCTTGCAAGTGTTGATGTTGTTGGCAACTTAAAGCATGTTTATTTTTATGTTGTAAAGCTCCTATCAGTATTCTTTTAGTCATAAGAAGAGAACATCCAAGTATGAAGTGTAACTGCGAGGTTGCGTGCTCATAAAAGAAAGAGAGTAACACTGAGGGTTTGCTGAGGATTTATAAGCCCCTGTTGAAATACGAGTATATTGGAAGATCGACAACGGGGTAATTCCTTGGGGTTTGTGTTTATCTCCTTCATTTCATAGCTAATTTAATTTAATTTAACAGCTACGATACTTTCTTCTCAAACATTGTTGTAATTGACTATGGGTTACTATGTCAATTTAAGGTTTTTTTTTTTAAAAATACATGATATTTTTGAAATGATCTTTTTTATATAGAAAAAACGAAGAAGCTTCGAGATCAATTAATATTGTTATTTTCAAACATTAATTTTTTGACAAAAAAACGTTATCTTTTCGAAAAATTTGACAAGATTATAGTCAGAAGGGAGGAGGGGGGGGGGGAGGGAGTTGTAGAATCCACTCATACAATGCCCCGAGGTCATGAGCCTTTGGTATACTAAGGGACCTTCTCTGCTCCTTAAATATATTTATATTTAAGTATATAATTACATTCATGTCCTTAACAATAGTTTATATTCAAATGTCCTCCCAGACCTGTGCCTCAAGAGGATTGTTATTTTAACAATAATATTTTGAAAAACAGTCAAATTACATTTGAAAAATAAAAATGTCATCTCAAACATTGTCAAACTACAAAGAAAAATTATGCATTTAAAATTTGACAGTACGAGAGGCCGCGACAATATTACAAAATGAGCAATATTCGTAAAAATGTAATTGATGATTCCCTGGATATACTGCTTTATGAAAATGATACCCAATTAATATTTTTGATGATTACTTTTACGAAGCAACAAAAACTCGATTTTTGAGCAAAATATCCGTGTTTCGGAACTCGTAATATTGTCCACTCAAATTGACACTACCTACTTGATATTGACTAAATCAATGTCCAATTTGTCACAAAACAACTACAGGTTCTCAAAATCACAGATGTTTGACTAATTGATTCATTTTTAGAGCTGGGAAATACTGATGAGATTTTTATTTCATTTGAACCAGACGTACCTTTACGAAAACGGGTATATATATATATATAAAACTATTGTATATTTTTTATTTTTCAATTCAAATTTGAATTCTACATAAAATTTTTGATTCAGAAAGCATGTATTGCTTATAAGAATTCGAAACTGAATATTTTCCAATTTGGCAGCGAAACAGGGGTCGAATCTCATGTCATATATACAATATACATATATATAAGTATGACGCACACCTTCGACTTATGATCATAAAATGACTTTGAGTATGAGTTATAATTATTTATGTGATTTTTTTTGTTTATGTAACTAAGTATTTTATCGTTAAAAAAAAACGAATACCAAAAACTTCCTTCATCAAAAAATAAATAAAGCCAAAAACTTGTTTTACAATATATATATATTAATTATATCAAACTGCATTACTTTTTATGTTTTGAGATCTCGCTTACTTATGGGTATACATAAAATATATGTATTTTTATATCTATTGCAAAAAGGCTCTTCAAGACTTTTGATAAGTTGTTTAACTTGTTATCACGATCAAGGCATTGCTTTGATTTACCCAAGTGATAGAGGCCTTGAAACCCTTGCAACTAAATAAATAGATGCATGTATAATACTTTTGAAAATAATAAAAAATCTTGTCAGAATTAGTTCACCTCATACTCATGTTTTAAAACATAAATAAAATTAAGAGTAGTAATATTTGTAGAGATTCTCTTTCGGTATCCCGGGATCCCGGTTGTCCGGAATTTTCTGGGTTAACATCTGTGGGAAGTTCCCAGGAATCCTGCAGTTACTTATTTTGTTATATAAGTTACCGTGACCGGTCATTTTACCACAAACAATTTTTGGCATATTCGTAAACTTGCTGCATACATCCCACTTGAAGATTTTGCCACATGATACATTCACCGCCTGTTCATGTTTTTATACTATTGGTTAAAATCATAGTATCTACTATTGTATATCACAAATTTACCCCAAAAATTGATCTCGTGGTTGTCTTTCCGCAGATTACTTTAGCTTGGCCACAGGGTAGAGATGTGAAACAAATAAATTAGTTTCGAATACTGGTATTTCTATATGTATTCTATTCGATCCACGTAAGTTGAATTTAATATTTCAAATTGTTGTGATTAAAATATTGTAACAAAGGAAAAAGTTATTCTTCTTTTGTAATTTCGTGTGAGTGATAATTCCGCCGTGAGGATATTCTGCCGACAGTGGTTTTGGTACACACATTTCTGGTCTCTTGTAGATTATGCTGCAAAACATATTTGCCTCTTGTATATGTTCTTATATTATCTGTTTGCAATTTATCTTTAGTCTTGCGTCTCAGCTATAGTTTAGGAGAAAAAGTAAACAGAAAATTTCAATAAATGATTATCTGTCTCGCAATCAAAAAAGTGCTTACAGAGCTGTCGGACTAGACAGTAGCCATTATTCTATCCACATTTTTAACAATTGAAATTCCAGAGTGTGGTGCATTCTTTACAATAAAATTATTGAAAAATAATTGGAGGAAATCAATTATTGCTTGTGAATAATTTTTACAATAACTGAACCATAAACAGTCTACAAATTTTCAGCTGCCTGGCTTGTGTTTTCACCTCTATTGAAGAAAAACTATAAAATATGGCTTAGTTTCTCTTTGATTGTGTCTATCTTTGACGCATGCTCAAATAATACTGAGTTCAACAATCACAAATCTGTCGAATAAGTAAATTTTAGTACGAAATATAATCTTTCCAAAACTATAAATTGTAAACAGATTGCACTTATACAACGCAAGATCCACATTACTAAAGCCATCTAATTTCATTATTTTAACAATACTTATTAGAACTATCCAAAAATTAGCTTGTTTATGTAAATACTTACTATCATTTTTATTTTGCTGTTCGGGAGACGGAATTATAAAAAGGGGGACTCACGGCCAATAAAAAAAAACCTATTAACTATTAGTGATAATGATAAAAATAAAGAAAATGAGAATTGATATTATATTATGGGTAGGTACAGATGACGTCATCTGAAGATAATTTGTCATTTTCCTTTACGCAAGAATTTCTTCCCTTGTAGAATTTGACTTGTACATCCAGTAAAGAAAGGTGAATTCATGAAAGCTGTGCAGTTAGTTACGGAGTAATATTCAACGCTTCTAGGCGTAAAAAATGTATCAATACTTTGTACAAATATTGATCACGTGATATTCAAATCACCATTTGCTTATATCTTTGGGCAGAGCTAGTTTAAAATTTATTATTTCTTAACAAACTAAAAAAAAAACAACTTATATTTCTAAGTATTTATTATTTACTAATGCAGCGTGTTATGGAAGGGCTGTACCCTCACCCCCCAATTATTGATTTGGAAGCAAAATTGTAATTATGAATTATTTTGACACGATTTATTTTCTAATAAAAAATGTTATTTGATAAGCTCTAAGGCATTACCGAGAGATTCAGTGTGAACGATAAGACAGTGTACTAAGCTAAAAGGACATATGGAGGAAGGGGAACACGAGTTTTGGAGATAAAAAGACATCAGGTAGGTCAAGAGCAATAAGATCTAGGTGTCACTAGCTCTGATTGAATCAAACCTTCAAAGTCAACCAGGATGGTCTCAAAAGAGATGGAAGTTCCAGAGAAGGCCATAAGAGAGTTGATGAAGGAGGAAATGGTACCCACAAAAGCATCTTAAGCCACAAGTAAGTTAAACACTTAAATCCTTGGGCGGAGTAAACAAAATTTAATCTTTAAAATTTAAAAAAAAAACCCACACACAAAGAAAATTTCCCGGGAAAGGATAAACGCTAATCATGAGCCTATATTTTATATTAAAATAAAATCGTTGAAACTTTTCATTTTTATATTTTCCAATTATGTGGGAAAATAAATAGTTGTTTTATTTTTTTTCGTTTGTATTTGTACCTAACGTCAGATAGGTGTCTGCCTATTTATGTATATATATATATATAAATGATACTATCTTTTATCATACTCTGCAGTAGGACAAATATCAAACTATTTATTATTATTATATGTCTTTTAATGGCTAAATAAACAATAGAAATTTTAAGTGAAAAATACATAAAAAGATAAGTGAAATTATCGCTACTTTTTTTTTTCAAAATGGGAGGGAATTTTGATTACTCTGTCTGTTAAAAAACTATATATCAAGATATAGCAAATTCCATTTCCTTTATAAATACCATAGGCGCACCGTGGACTCCCACCTCATTTTTTCATGCAAAGGGCTTAACATTTGAGGAAGTGATTATAAACCTTCTCATTGGTGACGAACCTCTAGGCGTATTTTGTATGACCAGCAGAATAAATTTCCAAAGCATTTGAGTCTGTAATTTTTTGATAACATATATTCATAACATTTTTTGTTTTTTTAAAGCCTGCAGATCCTGTTATTTCAATTCTGTAATCCAATCTGACCCGTCAAAAAAAAAAAAAAAAAAAAAAAAAATCAATAGGAAGTGATCAACAAGCTAATTTTTTAGTTGATTATATATAAATAAATATATTATGACGTAATTAAATGCAGAATTTTTCTGTATGCGTCAAACTCTGAGAGATGCCTGGAAAACGGGATCCTGAAAGAAAAACAGTCATTTATTAGAATGGGCACAGTATGTAGTGATTACATCCCATTAAGTTTTTTTGAAACCATAATTAATCCTCCCAAGAGGTTCAAGGCAGGGATTCCTAACCTTTGCATCACTGTAGATCCCCAACATAAAATCTATAAACAATAATTGATGAACCACCTAATTTTTTGGTGGATTTATTATAATTTACTTAAACTTATTTTGTAAAATAGTTAAATGTGGAATTTTTTTAGTGTAAAAAAACCCTTAGAAATCCCTGGAAAATGTTATCCCTAGAGTCACCCAAAACACGTACCATAGGAACAGTTAGGGGCGTAAACATCCCTCAAAAGTTTTCAAAAACCTATATTATTCTCAACCTTTTCATAACTGTATATATATATTTTTTTTTTTTTTTTTTTGGGGGGGGGAATAAAAAATTATTTTTTACAACATTATTTAATGACTTTTTTCCACCAAAAAAAAAAATAAATTGTTAATTAGTGATGAAAAAGCTCATTCTTGGTGGATTGAGTATGATTAAATGATACTTATTTTAAGAAATTATTAAATGCAGTATTTTCACGGAGGAATAAAAACTCCGATATATCAAAAAAAAAAAAAAAAATTAGCAACTAGTTTTGCCTAAATATTGTGTCTTTAAAACAAGAAAATGACGGATAAATTTACGGAGGGACGGTTGGAAATAATTGAGCTGAAGGATGAAGAAAAAAAATCATTGCTTAAAATAAAAAAAAAAACTGCAACCTGTTTTCATAAATAAAAATGTATCATAGAAAACTATAAATATTTTTCGTACGGCCTTAAATGCCCCCACCCAATTTTTAAAACATTATTCACAGCCTGGATAAATTGTGGCTATGTATTAAAATTACTAACGTTTCAGAAACATTAGTTGTAATACAGTTATTTTTATGTACTGGTTTTCATAATTAAGACCAGACCAAAGGAACTGGACAGAAATAGCATCAATTGTATAGGTCCAGCTTACATAAGATCTGAGAGGAACATGACCCCTATTCTCTTACCAGTTACGTCGAAGCTCCAAATATCTCCTATATAGTTTTAGTGAGGAGTATAGAGGGGATTTGTGTAAGAACACGAGGAGAGGGGGGAGTAGGACATATGACATTCCTGAATAAATACCCTTGTTAATATCAGCTGCTTTTTATATGTTTTTGTTAGGAGAAAATGAATTATCTCATATACAGAAGATAATATTGAACATTAAAAGTAACATTAGTGGAGGAAGAATGTTATAATTATGTTTAAGTTTATATATATTTATTCTATTATGCATTTTTAAATCAATTTACACCAAAGATAGGGAATAATTTTTCTTTTAGAGGGAGATGTTAACACGCCCACGACCTAATAAATAATGAAAAAAAAAGAAGAAAGAGCACACGCAACAACCGTTTTTCCTTTTCTTATCGTTTTACTTAGTTTTTTCTTTACACAAATCCCTTCTTTAGTGATGGGGAATACAGATTTTCTTTTTTCAAACTCGTAGTGACGAGTCTAAAAAAGGAAGAGAAGATCCTATGAGGTGTTCAATATGTATGGTTGTAAAAAATATATCTAAAGAGAGCACAAAACTAGGATTTTTTCTTTGTGGGTTGATTAACTTGGGATGACATTCATAATTATTTATTTGTAAAACTTTTTTCAAATTGATTTTTTTTTTTTTTTGGTAGAAAAGGCAAATTATATCCCTTATGTTATTATAATGACTATAGTTGACAATAATATGATCTGCTAAAAAAAGAGACAGAACATCATTATGGTAATCCTGACAATCTGATGAATGTTTTGGAAGAGAGATACAGTTTTTGGGTTTAAGGGGCAGAATATGGGGATAGGGGCTTGCTTTAATTTTTAAAGCAGAGTATAGTTTTATCTTTTTGTTAATTTTTCTTTAGAGTATAAATACGATAGTAAAAGATTCAAGTAATATATTCCGCCGGTATTTAAAAAAAAACCAAAAAATTTCTTTTAATTTTGGAACTATCATTTAATAATTATTTTTAATTGCTATAAAAGGCTGATGTAAATTTAACCAATCAACGTTCAGATACAAAAATACATATAAAAATACAAAGTATACTTTTGTGTGCAAGAAAACGCCGTATTATATTCAAAAATTTGTCAATAATGTCATTGTTCCTTACTGTTAGACTATTCTTCATTTAATAGTAGGAATAGCTTCACAGCTGATCAAGTTTTAATAAGAGTTTAGTTGGTCAACAGTCTGAGTACACGCCTGTACCTTTATTATATATCGCAACCTTTTAATCCAAGAAGAAATAGAAAAAAAGGTCAAAACAGAAAGGAAAATCAGTGGTTACTTAGGCAATTTTTCGTAAATATGGAATTGTTATTTTATCATTGTTGGAAACTGTTCACAGCTAAACCAAGATACTAAGACACGATGTGAAATTTGTACAAATGCTGGTGATTGTAAATTAAGAAGAAAAGTATATGTATGTTGGCAAATTTGATAGACAGCATATCTGCTGACTGTCATCACTATCAAAACTTTTGCACTTTTTTTGGCACAACACCTTTCTATGGACTCGTAATTGAATGGATATCGAAAATAGAGGATTTGAATAGTGTTTTAGTTTTTGGGCCTGGATGGTTAAATTCCCTTTTCCCACCCTAGCAGATCTCATGACAAAGAATCATTTCCACTCTGCGTACGGTTATATATACACAGGTGGTTCTTTAAAAAGGAAAAAAAATCTTATCTAATAATACAATAAAAGAAAATGTTCCATGAGGAAAGAAGGAGAACAAAACCAATTTGAAAAAAAAAAAAAAAAATCACATACATACTTTTAAAAGACAGGAAACTCTTTTATTAAATAATAATAATAGAGGATTCTAAATTAATACAGCCAAGGAAGCTGCTACCGCATACTCATGACTATGAATAATGGGGGGATTTTAAGTAAATATTTTTTTTTCTTAAAATACATGTACAATATATTCATTCTGGGTGGCAAAACCCTTCTGTCAAGTGCATTTGTTGAATAAAACAAATATATGTACATTGTACATATCTAAGTATTTTTCGATAGGGAACACAAGTATTTTGCCTTGAGAGTTTGTTCACAAGTGGATCTCTTATTATAGGTTGAGTTGTAAATCCATCAGCACTTGGAGAGGTAAACAAAAAAAAAGGAAATCCGAAAATGAACGTAGTCATCTCGACGATTTAAAGAAAATTTGCTAGAAGAGCAGCTGACCTGTCATGATGTTATAAGGGTAGTAATGTAAATTGTTTGTGTTTTTTAGCTGGTTTGTTTTGTAGATTAATTTGTAATCTGGAGATTTTTTTTTCTTTGGCAGTTGTCATTATTATTTAATTCCTGGGTAGGGGACTTTCTTTCCTAAATAGATTCAATTATTAGGTTAATTTTAAAGTTCTGAGGGTTTTTCGAACGATGTCTTTAGTGAACTATATCTCACAATTAATACATGGTATCAAAAAAAGCATACATTTTTATAAAGATTAAGCATAGACTTTAAAAAATGTTTATCTACAGTTTTGTGTTAGGTGAGCCCAGTGGTATCGTAGTAACTTTTTAAATTGTTCCAAGAGCCCATCTACTGTCACCTGCTTCATCGCCCGCTGTACTCAAGACAATATCTCTTCAGCACTGTCAAAATTGTCCTCTCAATAGTAGATATTTGATCATCCTGAATAGGAAGTGTTCATTCAGGTTTTGATCAGTTGGTCGATTTTTTTAACACTCTGTTTTGTTATTCTCCGACGGTTTATCAGGGTTTCCAGATACTTATGAGGTATTTGTAGCTTATATTGTCTGTTAAGATCCAATCAACGTTATTATTTTTTTATGTAGACGCAACAAGGTCTGCTGTCTAATTATTCTGGCTAGATGTTGGAGAGTTCAGTGTAGATCTCCAAACTGATTTTCAATTGAAGGTTCACATATCTGCCAAAAAAGAGATTTTCTATTGTGTAGCGGTGAAATGACTTAACTTAGACATTTGACGCCCATGAACCTTGACACTTAATATCCAAATGAAACAAACAATACTTTCTTACAATTCAGGGCGTGAGAAAAACGATAATGACATAATTTTTCATTTAGTGTTTATGGGAAAAAATTCTGGCACTCGCAAAATATCTATTACTCAAGCTAATATTATATTAGATTAAAAAAAGTTAAAATTGGTTGCTACCCCGTTTATCAATTGGATATAAAATGCTCAATATGAACAGTTGCATGTGATATAATACTTGGGCACTTTCAATGTCTAGGAGAAATATGATATCAAACAAAAGTTGCCATTTCAAGATAGTTTTAACTTTGTAAGGCATCACCATCAAAAACCTTTATAAGTGTATTTAATGATGTTCCCATTATTTTCTCTAAGAAAGCGTTTATAAATTTCTGAACTTCTTTTTACTTATATCTATAATAAATATTCTGATCACATCAAAATCTCCCAATTCATTCAAAGATATATGTCCTCTGTCAATATAATCTTTCGGTTACATTGGGAAGATTAATTATTTTTACAATTCTTTTAGAATTAATTGCAAGGCTCAATGCCTGAGAAATATTTAGGATATCTCTAAGACTTATTGTCATCAAATTAAGTTCCTTCATGTAAGTATTAATTTATAGATTGGCAGCAAATTCAAAATTATTTTAGAAGATGCTCTTGCATTCAAAATTTTGTGCTAAAATTATAATTGATTTTAACCCCTTTCCTTTAGTCATATTATATGACTAGCTGTACGAAGGAAGGATACAAACACTTGTCCCACTCCGTACAAAGGACATACCCAGTGGTCCATTGAAATCCAAATATTTAATAATTCAAACATTAATGAAGGTTGAGAGATTGAAATTAATTCATGTTTCTAAATATTTAAGCATAAAGAATTAGTTATAAAACCAAACAAATCTGAGCTTCCTAGCTTATGTTTAAGTCGAGGAAATGACGCTTATATAAAATATATTGAAGAATGAAATAATATTGATAGCAACTTTAGAAAATATTCAGTTTACCAACAACAGCAACAAAGCCTGCACACTAAAAAATGCATACTATTTACAACACTGCATATATATCGGTATAAAGTAAATTCACGAGTGCTTGTACCTCATGAATGACGGAGTGTAACACTTAGAATTTGTTGGTAAAGTACAAGTGTAAGGCTCCTGTTGGACTCAGAGTAGAATTGAGAATCACCAATGGTGTAAATCCTGACTTTGGTGTATTCCATTAAAAACTGTACACTTTGAATTTTAAATTTCAACATGTTATGATCTATTAATTAACAATAGAACTTCAACAAAATTTATACCATAAATAGATGTGTGTCTGAGCTCTCTTAATCATTAATGTAGCCGTCCTTAGTGGCAGTTATGCCTTCCAGGCGGTGGTGGAAGGCCTGGTACCAGCTGTGGATTTAGTCATCTATCATTGTGTCCCAGTACTCGGTGACAGTGGCTTTGTATGACAGACACTCCAGGCTTTCTCCTCGACATGCACTCAAAAGGTTTAGTCGAGGGACTTGGCATCATGGATCTAGGAGGGCACAATGTGTCATTAAAAAAGCTCAAAAGAACTCCTTCATATGTGTCTTGCAAAGGAGGGGATAAGTTTTTTTCATTGCTGGTGTCAAAAGTGGTCTTTCCACCTACTTTTTTAGATAGCTCTCTGGACAATCTGGTGTGAAATCCCAAGATCTCTTCCATGGTCTCTCATAAACTTGGTGGGATTTGGCCTGGGCAACCCCTTTAACTCATACGAGTCCATTTTGGGTTCTGACAGAACCCTTCTTCCTCTCCAACGTTTCGGACTGGCTGGCGGCGTAGACGCTGCTCCTGGATACGCTCAACTGCTTGGAGTGTGCGAATGGAAATCGTTATTTTCCAAGCAATTAACATTATTTTTTCTTTCTTCAGGAGAGAACTTCGAAGTATAAAGTGTAACGTCGTGTGCATCTGCTCATGAATGACGGAGATGAACTCTGGGGATTTCTTACTAAGTTATAAGTGAAGCTACTTTTTGGACTCGGAGTATAATTGAAGATCGACATTGTAGAAATTTCTGCCTACGTATGTCCTTGCTTGATACGAACTAGGAGTTGTGTACATACCCTTATTGTTAAACTCCGTTTTTCATGGACACATTCACACGTAGCTACTCAATAAATACATAGACATTCTCCTTTCATGATTAAAAAATAATTTTATCAGATTGAGAAATAAAAAAAATATATGTTTTCATAAGCTTGTTGCTAAACTTCATCTATGGTCACATTCATTTTTTTGAATTGTATAAAGTTGTCCCCTTTATTTTTTCTTTTTTAATATAAGTTCACCTAAACGCCTGCAATATTTTATACCATGCTCCCTGTATAAAGTACACCCGTGTTTTGTTTTTTTGTATACGAATCAGGGATAACTATATTCAGTCCACTCGGTGACAGATTTTATACATTCATAAATTATTTTTTACTCGCTAGGTGGCTCTTCACTTCAATCAATGTTACTTTATAAAATATTTTTTCACAACAACCAAAAAAATTTTTATGCAAAAGAACAGATTTTTCACTTAATTCAATCAAATTGCATCAACTCACTGAATGCTCAAATTGTATTTCTAAGTCATTTAATGAAATTCCCTAATTTGCATAATAGGACATCCTTTTAGATTGAAGGAATAAAGAGTTACTCTTATTATAAATACAGAATAGTCTTTTATTAGTAGAGGAAAAGATTCGAAAATTCAAAATTGTATTTGGGACGCAAGGAAAATAAATTAAAAAGTAATACTCCAAACAACAGATTGTCATTTTCATATTGTTTTTAGTTTGTCCATACCCTATTGGCCTACTCCTACAAACTAATTTTGGTCCATTAATTCTGTTTATTTTATGTGAAAAGGTTGGAAAGTCCAATAAAGGTAAGGATCTGAGGGATTAGCATATCTTATGAATATTCCTTTGGTTACTATATGCGTCAAAGCAAATTGACCATCAATCAAGCTTAAGTTACAATAACGACTTGTTGAATATGTTGAACTTTTTGTTTACTTAGTCCTCATAGGGAATCTTTTGTACATATATCACATTACAGTCTGTTGACGAACAAATAAAATAGAGTATATCCCCCTCCCCCCCATTTTTTCATTGACAATAATTATGTCTTTATTATTAACTTAACTGATTTACAGCAATGTATTGATTTATGGGTGATTGGAGTTATATTCTCAGAGTGATTATCCTTTTATATTATATTCATCTATATATATGTATATATGGTTAAAAACTGTGAGTCTTTATAGCGGTTGTTAAAATCCTCCTACTCTGGGATTCATAAATTGAGCCGATCCGCTAAACACTTTGTCTGATCCTTATCACACACCCATTGTCTTTTTTTTTTTTTAAATTATCCTATACATGACAAAATGAGAGTTATAAATAGCTATCAAAGATTTCGTTTATCTACAAGAATGGAAATTAAAGAAGTGGTCTTATTTATTTATGATTGTAAGGGCCGTCGCACGGGGATTTTTTTTTTGGAGACAGAAAGGATGGTTTTTACTTTTATACATAAAATGACCTTGAAGGACATAAGGACACTAATTGATTAAATAGTTCTTCCTAGGGCTTTTTCTAAAAAAAGAGTCTTTCTAAAAATATAATAAAGCGTTCTTTTTAAATATCTATAAGCAATAAATATTACTAGAAGTTTTGTCAACAGAAGCTACTTCTAAATTAGATCCCCCCCCCCCTCATTTTGTATTGGTATCGAAAAAATGTTTTTAAGCATAAAAGTTAATACAAAACCACCGAATGAAATATTCATACGAATTTACTAAAACAGGCTATACAAAAGGTTGGCTTTTTCTTAAAAAAAGGATATTATTATCCTTTTTTTTAGGCAATATATGTATATAAAAAGTCATTCAATAAATACTATTAAAAATTTTATGAAGAAAGGCGTCTCGAATTTTGTTTTCCCTCATTTCATATAAATGTAAAAAAATGAATGTTTTTGAGTATAAAAGTTGAAACAAAGTTAATCATATGAAAAATGGACACAAATCCATTAAAAAAGGCCATACGAAGGTCATTATTTAAAAACATATAATTTTTTGTACTATTTCCACAATAAATATTGCTAAAAATTTTACAAAGAAAATTGATCCTGAAAAATGTTGTGTCAGTGGGAAAATAATTTGAATAAAAATTCATTCCCCCAAAAAAAAAAAAAAAAAAAAAATCATAAGGAGTGCCTTGACAATGGTTTATATATAAATGATCTTCGTATGAAGTTTGATCAAAATCGATCCGTAGCTTTTACCGTACTCATGGTGACTAAAACAAACAAATTAATTACAAATTCTTTTCGGGTACTTTCTAAAAAGTTCTTTATTTTTTTAAAGATAATAAAGTATTCTTTTTAAAAACGTCATTTAATGAAGATAACTAAAATTGTACACAGTTTATGTTTGTATTGAAATAATGGATGGATGGTTTTTAACTATAAAAATCTATATAAAAAGTATTAATATGAAATATTGACACAAAAAAACATTAGTAAATCCCATAAAAAGGTTTTGTCATTTCTAAAAAGGTCCTTATTTTAAAAGTAGATTTTAGTATTGTTTCTATAATAAATATTACAAAGAAAGTTAGAGTTAAAAAATGGAATGTCGGTTGTAAAATTAAAAGAAGAAAAAAATTGACCTACCCACAAAGAAAAAAATTCTAGCAACATCCTTCAAGATGTGTATTTTTTTTGTCTTTTCATGTGAGTCCCTATAGGGGGTTAGTTACTCTTTCGCCACATATTGTATAATATATTATAAAGGATGGCATTAGAAAGTCTTAGTTTTTAAAGACAATTAATAAATAAAAGAAATTTCATGTAATCTGGTAAGAAATTAAGCAAACCCAACTGTTGTAGAGTAATAAAGAAAATATGAGTGGTTGAATCAAATCAGACAAATAGATGGTGATGATCCCCATAATATGGAGCTCATATTGTTTTCTAAGGATCTCAATTACCTTATTATTTCTTTATTTAAGGTTATTTGTCTGCTGCTCATTATTGATATTTTGTATCCATTGTCATTGTATAGAGCTTTTTCATGTGACGTCTGCATTGTTGATGTCAGCCATTTTGGGAACCTAAGCAAACAATATTTATAACAAAAAAACAAGTTTTTATTATTATTATTATTAAAGAAAATGGATAACTACGAGTTTTCAAATTGGGATCAACAAATAAAAAGTACTTAAATCTTAGCCCTCTATCAAAAATGTATGTATTCCTCAAATGCCTTGTTATAGGCTTTAATTTACATTCTAATATGTATTAAACATATATTATTAGAATGTTATCTAATCATATTTCCATATTCTAGATAGTAAGTCAACTATTCGCATAGAACAAATAAGATATTTATATCGAATTATATTATTGTAGGTTGGAGGGAAAAAGTAATTTCTTATTTTTTGCTTGATAACAAGTGTTAAAATCACTTCTTTCAAGCCAAGTATGCTCCGTTCTGTTTGATAACTTATTGCCAACGAGAATCGTACTTGATAAGGCCTATCTCGTAGAAGCCTTTCTCCATATTGGCAAAAAACTCAAACAACCCATTTTCAGTGGCCTCTAATGAGCCCAATTTTTACATCCAATTGCGTTGCCCATAGACAATAACAGGTGATAGACATTTTGTGCCTGGTCTAAACTGTAGGGTAGATGCATAACAGCTTCCCAAGTGTGCTCCTGGAGTTTCTGGCACGTCATCAAAGCTGTGTGTGGCCTGGCATTGTCTTGATGATGTCTTGTTCTCTATTTCCGGTCGACTTGCTCAGAGTAGAGGGCAGAATAGAGATGGGGAAAGTCGCTCGAACCACTGTTCTGCAACACGAACCGAAAGAGTATATATCACAAATTGTTCTTGATAGCTTTGACGCATTTTTCCCTTTCAGGTTGTATAAATGTAAAATATGGCAAATATCTTCCTTTGAGACTTCCATACTCGGCGCACGATGATTCACGACTGAATCCGCCAAGTGCAATACTGGCATACAAGCATTTATAGTATACACTGACACCTCTATAATGCCTTATCGTTTGATCGTATGTGACCAATAATGAACAAGATGTAATTAGCTTTTAAAAAAAGTGGCCGGAAATAAAAAATAACTTTTTTCTCTACCTAATATAATTTATGAGTCCTTAATTGATAAAAAAAAGTTGTACAAATTTAACCATTCTATACCCATAAGTGACATGGCCGACTTCCAAAAAAATGATGACGTCACGTTAAACATTGCACGAACGATAAGTTTTTCTCATTACATGATCATTGGTGTTCTTCTTATTCAACGTTCTATTATAGAGAAATGGTTAATTGTTTAATAATAATAATATCCTTATTTATTCGTCTAAATTTATCATCTCTTAATAGAAATGAGATTTATTGATGGTGGTGGCTATAAATGGAATTGAATCCTTCGTATTGATACAAAAGGAATAAATATATTCTTTTGTGTATTTAAAGTGACTATCGTTTTTTCCCCTTTGTTCTTTATAAAGATGTTTCTATTTATAGTTTTTGAAGGATTGAGTAAAGGAGCAATCAAAACCTGTATAGGATATTAGCAATTAATATATATAATAGAGTGGTTCGAAAATTATAATTCTAGAATTCGATGGTGGGAGGAATTTGGGAGTTTTTAAGACTATGAAAAATGATTTCATAGTCAATTTTAGAACGATTGAATGTACTTTATTAAAAACTAATAAAGTTAAAACTTTATTTATACATATTTTGTATATTTTTTCAATTAAATTCAAATAGCGGAAGTAGGTGGTATTATCAGTAGTAATACGGCGTCGACTAGCAGACAAACTTCGCATATGAATATAGAGTGTGTGGATTTTAAATCCGGGCAATTTAAAAATAATCTATACTACAATTCATCCAAAATTAATTCCGCAATTCATAAATCTTTTGCTCGTATATGACGGGGTCCATAGTTAATTCAATCACTCAAAGCCTCCAACCTGATCCTGGCACATGCTTTGATGAGTTACTCCTTATTCATGTTGGTCCCTGCCTTGAGAATGGAAGCCCGTATGGAGTCAAAGAGGTTATGTGCACGTTTATTGGTCATTATTTCCAAGACACCCCTCACAAGGGGTGCAGATTCGGCGAGCTAGGAGGTATCATGTCCATTTATTTTCATCGTGTATTCTATTAATTAATTTATTATTTATTATCCGGAAATGATAGTTAGTTTTCTTTCCATGTGTTTACGAACCATGGGTCTCCTTGAACGTATTTGTAACATCGTAAACAGTTGATTTGGGTGCCTTCGTAAACTAAATAATCTCCTTTGGATTGCGTCTGGCACGAAGTTTTACAATAATGGCAGCAAGGGATTTGTATTTGGAGAACATCTTAATATTTCGTATGTTTTATTATACAGTTTCGTCAGCATTATCTAATGAACACACTTTTACAAGCATAGACTTCAGGGCTGACAAGATATTGAGGTCTAAACTTGTTCTGGATATAAAATTCCCAACCTTAAGAAAATTACTCACCTACAAGTCCCCTGTGTTACTTTCTGTTTTTCATGAACACATACACACGTATGTAGTTACCCAATACTTATATTTTCCCTCCTCAAGAATGAAATAGAAATAAAGACAGTTAGAGGGGGGAATGATGAGCCATGGAGAACTTAATTATCTAGAGTACAACTACGTACTTCATCTTTACCTACACATGCTCGTAAGTTAAAAAAGTCGTATTTAAGAAACACTAAAAATTGACTGCACATAAGCCAAATATCCATTCATACAGATAAACTTAGCTTTAATAAGATAAATAATTGTCAGAAGGTGCATTCCTACCATCAAGTTGACTTATTATTTTAACCTATAGTAATCAAACTAATTAATTAAACTTTGCTCTAATAGAACAAAATTTGGAGGTTACACAAAAAAAAAAAAAAAACATTGTATTTTCTATCAAATATTGTATTATTTTTTTTTTTTTTTTTTTGTATCAAGAGCGGGAAACAACAATATTTCAATTTAATCTACCTTAATACTTAATTATAATGAATATAAATAAGTAGGGTGATCTTGGCTTTACGATAAAGGAAATAGGTGAGTGCATCATCCTTACAATATATATCAATTATAAAGCACACCAAATTAGATTTCTTGTATTACGACAGATCTGAAAACATTAATTTTGTCTCATTAATATAATTATTTGTGAATTTATTAGCATAATAACATTTTGCAAATTTCAAACTATGAAAATGAATGGAGACTGTAGCTTTTTGTATACTCGAAATTAAAGCAATTAACAAGCAATCATTAGCACGAATAAAACTGCTAAATTGCCACTAGTTTCATTTTTTTAAATATTCTGCCAATCCATTTTTTGGTAATATTTATAATATACGGCAAATGCATGTTCCTCGCTACACCAACGCATGATGGGGACTAACTGTATTTCCAAGAAAGCTTTAGTATCTGGCCTCTAGAATGAAACTACGCCAACCCACCACTATTTCTATTGCATGATTTCTGTGCATTGTAAAAAAAGGAAATTATGTCGACGCAGCCTGTATGAACAAAAATACATACTAAAAATGTATAATATGTATAGGAGAACCTCTGTACCACATACCCATGAACTCATATTTTAAACAAATGCACATTTTACCAATACCCCGATTTCAAAATTTGAGAACCACCCACCCTAATGTACAGATAATGAACCTCATACTCGTACATACAACATTGGTATCAGAGAGAACAGATACTTAATACTACATACAAAAATAGTAAATTATTGCATGACAAGGGAGCAGAAGGTTTGATGAAGAACCAACTATGTATCTTTGTATGTTTAGATTATTTCCATTAGTGATAAGACCTGATATTTACGTTGCAAATGTCATACTTAATTATGCTTTTGTCACTCAAATTTGCAAATACGTATTGCATGCTTACATAACTGTAGAGGTATTTTAAATGATCAGTTTTGTTTGTACAACAATTAGAATGCAGTTGTGTAAAATATGACCTGAACGATATATTTTTTTCTAGTTGGGAATCTGAGGAGTGTTTATTTTTCAAAGATGTTATAATTAGACTTTCATTCTTGAAGAGAGAACATCTAAATTTAAAGTAATTTCTGAACGAATAATGAAAGAGTAACACTGAGGATTTGCTTAGGAGTTATAAGTGTCAGCCCCTGTTGGACTTGCAGCCTAATTTGGGATCGATGTATGTCGGAGTATTTCAAGTTGATGCTCTCATTAGATGCCAGTCGCTTCTTCTCAAACCTGTTGGCAGCTAATGTAATGGAACGTCATGAATGCTAAGATCCTCTACTCCCTAATATTCTTCAAAATGTCTGGGTTACCATCAGAGTTGTGGAGTCGGCGGAGTAAGATTTTTTTACTAGGAGTCAGAGTTCCATTCTTCTAAATAGTTAAAAGCGAAAGAGAGGTTAAAAATAGTTTTAGTATTTTATGACGTCACACATACTCCCAAAATTTATATTACTATTAAAAGAAAAACCAAGAAGGGTGCAATAATAGATCAACCAACAAAATGTAGAACCACTTTCCTAGTGATTGATCGTAGCTTTGAATTAAAATCCAAACTTTTTGACATGAGAAACACGGATCAGACAATGATTGGTAATGAAATGGAATTTAAAAAAAAGTTGGAATAACAGTTGGAGTCGGAGTAGAATAACTCACATAAGTCAAGTACAAAAAACAGTGTCTCCACAGCCCTGTTTATCATGACATTTTTCGGTTTTTTTTATTTTTACGGACCGCCAGGTCATATTTTATACAACTCTATTAATAAGTCAGTAGTCTATCTTCATTGCCTATTAGAGTCTTCTTTTTTTTTCCCCGTTCATAAGCATGTGGAGGGGACAAAAAGATACTTTGTGGAGTTTTAACCTTAGGAAGTCGTAGATCTAAAATGTAATTATGATTAAGTACATATTTACAATGGGTTGTAGTGATGAAGAGTAATACTCCGGGATTCATAAACTCATGGTTAAGTTTTTAATAATTTGTATGATAATGCAAGCGTCGCGCAACAAAGAGGGCCTGAATGCCCATGGTCACTCCACTTCTACAAAATTTACAATTTAATTATATAATGATTGTTAAGGGATCAATAATTAGATTTAGTTATATTCGCTTGTAAGCAAAGCGACAGAGAGGGGTGCCATCTTGCGGCAAAATAATAAAACTCCCTGCTTGATAATTTCATTTCGTAAAAAAGTACATGTACATATGTCTCTCACATAGTGGACACTGTCAAATTTCTTCTAAATATATGCCATTTTTGAATAACGAGCTACAGATTGACACATCAACTTGCGAGAATATAACTTTTTTAGTTTACTATTATCATATTAGTGTCGATTTGAGTGGGAAAAGGGTAAATATTTTGACAAATTAAAGTTTAAGCTTAAATTATGATTCTTATTGATTATTTTTTTTAATATAAAAAAAAAATAGAATTTTTATCTTCATTTTTTTATTATTACAGAAAATCCCTGTTGCATGTTTTTAATTAGGGAGACCAACCGCTCTTTTTTTAAATTCTAGAAATCGACTAAA
This sequence comes from Lepeophtheirus salmonis, assembly GCF_016086655.4. NCBI lineage: Eukaryota > Metazoa > Arthropoda > Copepoda > Siphonostomatoida > Caligidae > Lepeophtheirus > Lepeophtheirus salmonis. The sequence continues at coordinate 29,037,441 of NC_052137.2, read as the reverse complement.
CTCAAAAATAAACTGGAAAAATCAAGAATTCATAAAAAAAGTCCCCTATGCACCGCAGAAAATGCGGACGGTTAGAAACCCAACATACGACTGCAAAAATAATATTTAAAAAACAAAAAACAAATAGAAATATTGGCGAATCCTCTTTAAAAACTGTGCATGTAGCCTATAATGAGTTGATTCGTCGTGAAATTCCTCGCTTTTCACTCCAAAAAGTATTTTCAATTTTTCCAACTCTTAGCATACGCGTAAAAGACTGGTAATTTCCCCCTCCAAATTTTGCCAAACCTAAATAAATTTGAGCAATGAATATTTTTTTATATGATTGAAATAGCTTGAATTAATTTTTATAAACACCTCACTACGGAGTTGTCTTTTCTATAAAAACTCAATGTCAAAATGTAACATAGTTCAAAACAAATTTGTCGAAAATGAATTTGCCTAATGAAAAAATAATAACTGATACGCGTACAGTTAAGTTTTGTGTATCTACATTCCAGAGCTGTTCACTAAACATTTTTTTACAAGTTCGAGTCCAGTCTGAGGTAGTGTCGTCTCAGGCCATATTGAGAACAGATGACGAGTCCCACTAGTTGGTCTTTGAAGAATGTAAAATCGATCACCCATGACGTCATTGGGGGTGTTTTTCCTTTTTACAAATTATCCAGTTATATAATATAATAAATTATATAACTAATATTAATTAAAAATATAATATGTTTGTATTATATCGAATTATAAAAACAACAGGGAATTGTTTTACTTAACATATCTCATGTATCTTATTTGACCTAATAAACCATGAACATTTTGAATAAAGATTTCAAGGAGCGATGACAAGCACTAACCTGTTCTAAGACATATAAAACAGGTTTTAAGACTGGACTGGACAGAGTAAATAAGGTCGGACAACACTCTTGTCAGAAGACACAATTTAACTAAAACTTGAACTTGAGTTCCCATCCTTGATTTACTCATCATGAATATTTAAACATAATCATTTAAAGGATGAATGGATCTTTAAGTATATTAATAATCGCTTAACGTTTTGGAAAATTGGACTGTAATGAGTTAAAACATATGTACATTTTAAAACGGTTTCAAACGTGTATGTAATATAATGCAACAGACTTGTCCCACGAGTATTTACCCTTGAATCAAATAAATAAATAAAATAGCATTGTAATTGTTATTTATTAGCTTATTATATACGGAAAGTCCAAGATTATTTACTTTTCTGAACTAAAACCCCCTAGAATCCAAGATGATATGTTTAACCCAAGATCTTGGTGGAACCCCGAAACACTGACAACCCCAGTATCAAATCATCCCACAAATTTGAATTCTATGCATTTATGAAATATTGGGTTTGAATTTAAATCCGGAAAATTTAAGGATAATGTACATATATTACTCACAAGGTTAATAGAAATACTAGGTTTGACCATGATGCTCTTCCCTTTGATGTTTGACTTCCACCACGCTTTTTAATAGTGACATCAAAGAGTATATAATATTACTATTAATCCTATAATTGCTAGTATTATATGGGGTTAATATACTGTTGTTATTCTGTATGACGTCAAAATTTGTCATCTGTCTTGCCCGGTAGTCGGTACGGTACATCACATTGAAAAATATAGCAAGCCCGATTACGTGATGGTCTAACCTTGTATTTCTTTTTATTCTTAAATACAATCTGCAATTCACAAATTAGTTTTGCTCGTACATAAATGTAGGGGTCCATAGCGAAGTCAATCACTCAAATCAACCGCCTCCACCTTTAACGACACGCTTTTCCTGCCTAAGGCCTTGATAAGGAACTCATTGTACATAGGGATGACTGTCTCGATTATGGAAACCTACAGTGATATGTTCTCATTTATTGGCTTTCAAGAAGTCTGGAGAGTGGTTTTTGTTCTCAGAACGATCATGAGTCTTACGTTCAGGTGTTCACGATCCATCAGACTCATGGAAGTCCTTGGCAACATCGTAAACTGTTGTTTGGGCAGCTTCATAAACTTAATAATCTCCATTGGCGTGCACCTGCAATGGAGGGACACAATATTAGCCGTAGGGCCTTAGTATTCGGAGGATATTTAAAGGATTTTGTATTTTTTCTTATACAGTTTTGTCCACTTAATTGGATGGGCACACTTTCAAAAACACTAATTGAAGGGTTGCCAAGATATTGAGGGTTGGACTTGCTCTGGATTTAAAATATACACACTGTATGTGAAGTAAAAAATAATTATGAATTTTCTCCTCTTCGGTCAAGATTGTTTTAATGTTGATGCACCACAAATGGTATTTTTTGAATCATGAAAGTTTGAGTAGGCTTTGTACATACTATGTAGATTCATTTTGCATGCCAGTTAGGATACACACCTTTGTATTTAGTTAAATATAATGTATATACTAGATAGACACGCAGTAAAAAACCCCAAGGATTGTATATACTTGATAGGTAGTACCCAGATATAAAATACGTTTTTTCATTTTAAAACGGATGACATTCAAACCCAAAACAGCTTAATTACTTCCGAAATACCATCTATATTTCCACATCCTTTTATTCAGGAGGCAAAAAAGTACCCCTTAAAAGTGCAAAACTCAAAACACGGAGGAAAAAATCCCAACAGGATATAAATACCATTTAAGGTAATTTATAGAGTTATAAAAATTAATTCTACCTTTTTTTCTTTGCATATTTTTATTTTATTTGCAGATTTATGGCATTTGTATCTTTCTCAGGCCTTGTCTTTATATTTATGGGCTATGAACAATATGTAGGTACATATGGACTAGTTTTGTGTTTTACTCTGAAAATCCCAGACCGGTCTGTGACCGAACTAATTTGGTTATTTAAAAGAAGTTTGGTCTTCTCAAATTTAAATTCGGTCTGGATCGGTCTTTAAAAAATTGGTCTCATATAAAATTCGGTGCTTGTAGGACTCAGAGTAGAATCGGTGATCAAAATCAGAGTAATTCCTGTATATCCCTTTGATACATAGATATGGAATGGGAATATTTATATTTTCCATTCATGTCATGGTTACTCTTAGATAATCTAATTAAATATGATGACGTCCTGCTCTTTTCCGATACATTATTCAAATTGTCAGGGTGGCCACTTATGTTGGGGTTTGGTCTGAGCATCCAATATTGGTCTGACACCGCTTGGGTTTTAAATGGAACAAACTAATTCTGTAATTTAAAGAAGTGTGGCTTGGATAAGCCTCATTCAAAAATAGAGCAAGACGGATTCTATAGATTAATTATCTCGGACGTCAGTTCGTTCTCAAAATTGTGAATTTTGACCAAGCATAACGTTATATGAAATTAAATGTGTTCTATTTATTTCATTTATACAACTTAAAGATAAGGATGGAAATAGAAATCGGGTGTACAATTGTATAAATTGGCCCACACGCCATACTTTCTCTTTCTATCTCGAAATTCGAGACTACGACAGCGGAAAGTTGAATTCCAATTTGATAATAAGCCAATAAATTCCCCATATGAAGCAAAACAACGCAAAGAATATTGTATTGAGTAGGACAAGAGGGATTTCGACTTTTTTTTTTGAGATATTTGGAGGAAAATTAGTTCATTGGAGGATCATGAAAGAAGATGGAAGAAGGTGGTTTCAATAAGTGGAGGAAGTTGTGAGTTTGACTCTAAAGGAGTATGTCTGGGTGGTGGGGGGAGGCCTCGGAATTGATGAGGTTGTAGGAGATCATCATAATCTACAACTTTCTTATTACTAAGAGGTTACTAAAATTAAATGTGATGCTCCTGCTTTGCATGTCTCCAATTTTAGGAAAGAAAGGTAATATATGACGTGCAGGCAACCACTTATATAATCTACCCAGAAAATTTGTCCATGGATTGAGACTAAAAAAATTGTTCCAAGATATGAAAGTTATCAAATTTGGTTATACAATCTCTATCAAAAAATTATAGAAAAATACATTTTTGTTCCAACCGTAATAAATACCCTCTTGGACCGAAACCCAACACTAATACATACGAATGTAATTGAAACCCTTCTCAGAACGACTGGTTTATCTTTTTTCTTGTTGATTAGCTTATATTCCCTTTAAATTAATGTAAATTATGAGAAGTAGAGGCATAAATTAATGTCAAATACAATGTGCCTCCTGCACGGCACGGCATTAATTTATGAGCCCATGACAAAGGCAATCAGCAAATAAAGTAACTTCAAAAGAGAAAAAATGTTATATAATACTACATATTATGTGAATAGTATTCTCAAAAAAGGATTGGATGATATTTCTATGTGAGCAATTAATGACGTTATCAATTCAATACAGCAACTCTTTCGTGTGACAAGAAAAAAAATGCCTAGGTTTTTTTTTTGGAAATGTGTGGAATGTTCCCTCGTGAACTTCTGTGCAACGACCGTTTTTGAAGCATAGGAACATTATTTATTCATCTTAGAAAATTGCTTACTCCACATAATATAATATAAAATTGAATTCCAATCGTATTCAAATCATTCTTAATATTAATATTCCATTTGGTGTTAGTATGAACTGGTGTTGTTGACACTCGATCCAGCATCGATTTTCTTAAAGTTATTTTTTCTAGATTGATGTTTTGGCAAAGACTGCGTTCTCAGACCGTTGACTGATATTTATCGTCTCACTTTAAAGACTGATTTGTTCGTCTCACTCTATATAGCGATTTTGTCGGTTTTGTCAAATTATGAAACACCAAATTATAGATCAACCGTCATTGATGTTTTTTTATTATTTTAAACAAAAACCTTACATAGATTATGAATATCTGAATAGTCTTGAAAATCTAAACAGTATACGATATGTTCTGGAGCATATACTATATACACATTACATTCAGAATCTGTCCAACTATATATTTTATTACTATAAGAAATTAGTTATAACTATCAAACTAAAATATAATTTATACATTCTTTTAAATAGACAATATCAAAGGCCTAGAGTCATTCTTAATCCATTAAGACTGGAATAAGTGCACTTCTGTGTTCACCAAAAGAACAAGACAAGAGAACAAATGAAGGGGTACTTTGTTAGCGTGGAATAAAATCCACTTTAAAAAACCTAAATCCATTTTTCAAACGATCTAAAATCGATTTCTGTAACACTGGTAGGTCAATTTTATAAGGAGGTCAAATAAAGAAAAGGTGTCAATAGTTATGAGAACTGAAGTATGGGGTACCTCAGGGCCCCTTTGTGCCTAAGCGTTATTCCATTAAAGATTGATTTAGAGCTAATAAATTTAACAAGGAAAGAGATTTAATTCTTAGTAATGATTTTTCTTCAACTGCTCTGTCTGATAAGTACCAATCTCACTCTAGAGATGTTCCATTTTAGGTATTGGACCAAAGATTCCGTATGATTCCTGTTCTAACTTCGTATGACGTCATTCTATAATGATCACAATTTGAAAATTAGTTGTAAAATCGGTCTATGACGAATTTTAAATATGAACGATTTTTTCCAATGGACCGACCTAAGCCGAATTCTGACTTGAGACCGATCAATACAAACTTATTTTACGGATCGAATTAGATCCTAAAAATCATAACGGTCTCTGACGGGTCAGGATTTCCAGACCGAAACCTAACCCTAATAGGAACCCTCCTAGCAATGTGGAACATAAATTTTGTATTAATAAATTGAAGCTAAAAATAGAAACTCCAGTTCCAAAAATGAACTCCGTTTTTCTCTCAATGGTCTGAATTCTGAAAGAATATTCGGTACCATTATCGTTCAAAGACATTTTTACCCTTAGCACCATCACTAAACTAAATGTAGGAATTATAAAACTTATGTAAAAGTATTTTTATATATTTCAGAAAAACACTCAATGTTTAATTAAAAATAAATACGCATTTCCAAGGACTTTTATTCGGTTTTGTATATATTATGGGATACCATTTTTTATGAGGGGTGTACTTGCAAATAGACAACATTATCATAATATTATTTACTGCTTAAATGTCTATTTCATAATGTCATGCCCGTAATAAATAATAATATCTATTAACTAATATCATAATTCATAATATAATGCCTCACTTTGTAGAAATTCAAACAAAATATTTATAATTATTAATTATATTTTAAATATAAAAATTATCTACTGATCGTGAATGGATCTCTTCATTGTTTCGATCCTGTTATCTCATTCGTAAGGAAGGAGTACTCTCTACTAACGTATGAGGTCTGGTAGTTTTCCTCGGATGAATTTTCATCCCGTCGTCGCTCGTGGAATTCAGAATCTGAACATCTCTTGAGAGAATGATCTTAGTACATAGAAGTAGACATGGCCATTCTTCAATCATTAAGACCGAAAGAAGTGGACTTCTATATTCTCCAAGATGTAGGACCAAAAGAAGATAGAAGGAATCGAAGGAAGATACTTCTAACTTGATCGTCCATCTCAAGATATGTTCGGATTCCAAATTCCGTGAGGGATGACGAGATGAAAATTCATCCGAGGAAAACTGCAAAACCTTTAATTGTTTACTAGTGCAATCATTATGATATATTTTTCTTCATCCAAGTTGTTTTTGTAATTTGGATCAAGTGATTATCCATCAATGAGAAATCGAATAACACTAACCAAATGTTATTTTTGTCAGCTATGACTAGACAAAATATATTTGTTAACAAATGTTTTCTGCATGACGATCACTAGACGAAACAAAATCATTTTTTATAGTGTTTAATCTCACAACAACAAATATTTTATTTTATTTTACGAAATAAACACGAAACTAAATGTGACGAAGAAGAGACAAAGACGGAACGAAATGTAATAAACACCATCCTGGATTAGTAAAAGATAGCTTGAATACAAGAAAATAATAATATTAAACGGCTGTTTCAATTTATGATGTAATTTAGAGTTGCATTTATGAAAAATATATTTCTGTCTTTCGTGAAATAAAAAACTTCCTCTTTGAGGATCTAATTTAGCTATCCAGTAGTTCTTAGTAAATTGTACGACTTACAAACTATGATCACACTCAACATGAACAACTGAAAGAAGTTGTAAATAATTGAAATAAAAAATAAACTTTTTAAACAAAGTTTGCGAAACATTGACCGGGTGATCAATATATAAATAAGATGGTGATCGTGGCTGCTTTTTTCCTTGTCCTCTTGAATCGTTGATAGTACTCCATAACCAAAGGTGTTCATCCGGTGTGGAATGGGCATGTTAAAAAAAAAAAGAAAGCAAAAATCAACATGATAACCCTAACAATTTGAAAAATGTTTTAGAGGAGAGAAAGAATATTGCTTATGACGTTTCATTAGAGCAGCTACAATCAGTTGTGACAAGAGAGGAAGGAAAAAAATATATAAAATAGGACATTTGCTAGAATTACTTCGATTTTAATCCCAAAATTCTACTCGTTGTCCAACAAGGACTTACAATTATAACCCTACAACGAATTCTCAGGGTTACGCTCCGTCTTTTATGAGCACACATGAACCTTCCATCAGGTTTTAAATATAGAAAATATTTAGATGTTCACTACTCAGGAATTAAATAGTAATGACAACTGGCTATGAAAAGAAAATTTGTTCTTTATGCTACCAATTACAAATTAACGGACAGGCTAAAAAAGACACCTGACTTACATTTATCTCCATAACTAACTACGCAGCTTCTATAAATTAACCCTTTCCACTGAATGTACAATGTAAACTCTGCCAAGGGAAGAAAATTCCATACGGTATAAAGGAAATGACAAGGAAGTATAAAGTGACGTCATCTGTACTGATATCAAAAATCAACATAAGCGTAGAAGAAAGATTTATCTACGACCATTTTTCTCCGCAAGCTAATGGGTGCATTTCCCTACTCGTTTTTAAAGCTTAATGTTGAAGTAAAGTGAATCAATACATGGAGATGCCACGATGCACGAATGCTGGAACAAAGATATCACCTGACAAAAATGATATAAAATGACTAGGGATGTCATTTTTGTCATAAATGGAGGAAAAGGAAGGATCAAACCTTATGGTATTACGTAACTTAGACCATTGTAAATATTAGCAGCCTGCTATATGATTTCAGAGGGAGAAAATGAATTACTGTTATAAATAGGAAAACTTTCTACATTTAAAATAGCATTAGTACAGGAAAGATATCATAATTCCATTGAAATTCAAATGTAATTATTTTATATTTGGAATTTTTTAATCTGAATACAAATTCGTATGCTGTGAACCCCTTATCTCATGGTATAACTCTATTTTTATTTCATTCCTTTGCAATAGCTGATGTTCACTGTTAGAGACTCAAGATTTCTTCCTTACTACTGCCTTACTATGCCAAAATCCCAGTCCAAAACCCCTGGTCGTATCCATGCGTATATTTCTCTCTGTGTTTTGCACAACACTGTAAATATAATTTCTTAAGATCCTACATCCGTACAAATAAATAGAGTAGGATACTACAGAGCCTTGGTAATACAACATTATCTCCTTTTTTCAAAAGGCAATGAAACCAGTTTTATGAATCAGAAAAGTTTTAATTTTATTTATCAAAATGATAGTATAGACTTAAAGTTTTTTTTTGTTAGCTTTATTCTTATTTTTGACAGCAAACACAAATTCCTGACTACTCATCCACATATAGCGACTGATTGTGTTTCCGAGAAAAAAAAATTCGAATCTCGCCTCTACAAGATCGTTCAGGTAAATCCAGACCACCTTTAGCTGTATCCTGATCAACGAGGGAAGGAAGTAGAGGTTTGAAATTGTATTAGAAATTTATAATAATACAAAATATACAATTCATTCAATGCGTCCACTGTCTTTGCCAATCTTTTGCTCGATACGAGACCTAAAGCATTAGTAGGCCTTCACCACGTCTCCGGGGAGACTTTGTCCCAGTTCTTCAAGGAGTGGATGCTGTTGTTTGAATTAGCATACACCTTCCCTTCTAACTCTACCGAAAAGAAGTAATCCATGGGATTCACATAAGGGGAATTAGAAGGTCAAGTGTAAGTTATCAAAATGCCACCTTCTCTTCTTTAAACAAGTTTTGGGTCTTTCGGGCCTTGTGAGAGGAGATCAATTCTTGTTGAAATAGAAACTCGACACCATTATCCTCAGCAGCTTTTATCCAACATATCACTTCCACAGGCAGACTACCATGCAGTACAAAAAATGAAGATATGTTTGGGATTTTTTAATAGATAGTGTTTTTTTTTCCTTCCAAGAAATATCCTTTAAATAATCTACATACATTGAGTGCACAGAAAATTAATAATTACGTTCTTTTTTTGTGTGTGTTTTCTCTTTCATTCATTTGCAATAATTGCAAATAAAAATCCAACATAGTTCCACCCACTGAAAAAATAATTTATTTAAAAAAATATGAGCTGAACCTTGATCATGAATCCCCTTCCAACCCAAAAACTTTTAAAAAGACTTTAAGTATGAATTGATTACTTTTTTTGCACGTCTAATTAACCCTATATATTTTTTAATTTCCACTTGAATAACTATTAATATAAATATATTTTGTCATAAATAAAAATTCGTCATTGCAAAAAATTATGAAGGTTTTTTGCAATTTTCATCTCATTTAAAGAATTCTAAATTGTTTAACTTGGGATACCAAAAGTGTATAATATATTTTTTTAAGTTTGTATTTTGCCTATCTTTTTGGTAATAGTTAATTAATGTATTAATTACTCATGTGTAAAAAGAATTTTTTTAAAGAAAATATAAAATGACATTTCTATCAATTATTGCAAACTTTGCAGCCTTAAAATACACAAGTTTGAGTAAAAATACTGTATTTTTCTTAATGATTTATTACCAAAACATCTATAAATATTTAAATCCATTTGTGACTAAGTTCCTTTTCAAACACGCAACCTCTATAGCATGTCTCACCAATTAAGACACTCTTCATGTTAAACTCCAATAAAATATAAAATCTTTTTTTTTCTTTCACACAAAACCCCAATTATTTAGGTTTTATAAGTCCTAATTTAGTATGATTGCTCATAGACTTAGGTTAGGTTTATCTGAATGATTTTTCAGATGTCATCTGCATTAATAATGGGTTCATTACCACTGCTATCCTTTCTGTCAATGTTCTAATCCTCTTCTAAAAACTTTTTCACATTTAAAAAAGGGGAGTCTGCATATTTTGGGGCGGGCTGGGTTTTGGATTTTTAAATAAATTAAAATATTGATTTTTTTTGGATAAAAATTTCAAAAATCCACAGTTATACACAAAAAATTACATTTGTTTAGAAACTTTTTTCATGTATTGAATTTTTGAATAAAACATTTATAGTTATTCACAAAAAATTAGTGATGTGCCACGATCAAACCTCGTAAATTGATACTCGAGTTTTATGAAGTAAATAAATAAAGACAAAAAAAAACTTGGCTGGTATAAAAAATAGTATTACTCGGAACTGGACAAAACTTGAGATTCTTTTTTTTTCTTTTTCGAGTCCATTATAACATGTAAATCTTTCTAGACGTACTTCTTTTCCTTGCAAAATTTAAAATTTATATTTTTCATAGGTAGAAATATGTAAACTTTTTTGCAATGTGTACACATAATCCTGGTCCGTTTCAAAAATAATCTTTGTTTGATTTTTTTAAGACTGGTGGGAGTACTCGATATTGCATGGAATTACTTGGCCGTCTAAACACTTTTATTTTTCAATATATTATAATAAATATTCATTCATAATAATAATCATCAGTGCTACTTAAACATATTTGTTATAAGTTATACCATGGTAGAGTAATTTATTGAGTTATTGATTATAGAAGCTGTTGAATTACACTTATGACCACGATTCAAGCAAGTTAAACTAATTTTTAGATTAATCTGTGGAAGATAAATTACGATAACAATTTTGTGTGGTCATCAGTACCTTATATTAAATGTATCATAGTCTTTCTGATTTACTAGTATTCTTTTTATAATAAGATCCTTTCATATGTAAATATATAATATTCTCAATTTCAAATGCATAGGCTTGCAGATAACTATACAATAATTTTCAGTAATTCATAAAAAAATACGATACTTTTGGTGAAAGAGTTTTTTAGGATGCAAAAAGTGTTATAACAAGTATCGAGTGGTCAGGCAAGTAACAAGTATTCGAGCGATAACCAGTATTCAGGCGAAATTTGAGTATTCAAACGAGTAACGAGTATTCAAACGAGTGACGAGTATTCAAGCGAGTAACGAGTAAACCTTGCAATTCCTCGAGTAATTTTCTTTGAAATTCGAAAATAATCATGTGTTAAAATTCAACTCAAGGCACAATACTACAAAAAATGACCTTTTCCGAAAAAAGGAAAAAAAAAAAAATCCATAGCTATTCCCAAAAATTATATTTTATGGAAAAAATTTCAAAAATCCAAAGTTCTTCACAAAATATTATTTTTTTTGGAAAAAAATGCAAATTTTAAATATCCTTGTAAAAAACAAAAATTTCTTAATTTGGGAGACTACAGCCTCTCCAGCCCACACCCTCCGGAAGCCCCTGAAAAACGATCTTTCGAGCAACTACAATACACCTTGAAATCTTAGTTGGAGTTTGACCCCATTAATTGAAGTTATGAGCTTGAGTATGGTGTCCTAATCTGATGTTATATATTGCTCTAATAAACTATAATAATTTTTATGATCACAGTTAATTATTCATGCACATTAAGAATAATCAAAAAATTTCTATGAATCAATTACTTACAATATCAGAATTTTGAAATGTTTGGGTGTGTAAACTTTTAGTTTTCACACTAAATAAATATGGTATAGTGTTTTATTCGTTCTAATTTAGAGTCCTCGCATAAAAGTTTGGTCTAATCCTACATATGAGTCTGAATATTCTTATCAATGTATACAACATTTTCATTATTTAACTAAATTTCAATTACAGGGTGTTACATCTTTACTTCAATTTTGAGAGTGCGTGGCAATCAGGCTCTAGAAGTACATATCAGTAGGATGAGCGTAGTTTCATTATAAAGACGAAAGTAGTTGCTATCAGGCGTTGGAGGAGTTTGCCGTTGAAAATATATATTGTCTATAAATAGTTTGACATAATATTAAATTAAATTTTACACAATTGCAATCCAGCTCTACAGTTATTATTGGTGTGATTTCAAATACATGAAAATCGATTTCTTCAATTTATTGTCACAATTCAAAATTTCCATGGTCATAATTTTTTTATATAGATACAAGCTGGTCGATAATTGTGGACGGAACGTCTGATAAGTCAAGAAGGGATGTGTGTAAAAAAACAACTAAGTACGGTGATTAAAAAAGGAAAATTGGTTGATGTCTGTGTGTTAACATCTCTCTCTAAAAAAAGAATTATTCCCTTTCTTTGGTGTAAACTGATTTAAAAATGCATAATATAATAAATTTAAATATAATAAGGATATTTTCTCTGTACCAATGCTATTTTATATTTTGAAGGTCAGAGGCGTCCGTAGGGGTGGGCTGGAGGATTGTAGCCCCTCCCCCAAATTAGGCAATTTTGGATTTTTACTTGAATTTTTTTTGGGAGCGAGGAAAAAATTTTGCGGGAAAATAGGGTTACAATTTGTTTTTTTGGAAAGTTTTATTTTGTATTAAATGATCCTCATTTTTTATTGCTTTCTTAAACAGCGCAGCAAAATTACATTTATTTTTTTTTTTTTTTTTGTGAATAAGTGTGAATGTTTGCAATTTTTTTCCAAAAATTTAATTTTCTCAGAATATCTATGGATTTTTGAAATTTTTTTTCAAAAAATGTGAATAGCTATGGATTTATCTTCTTAAATTCCAAAAACCAAGCCCCTTTAACCATAATCCTATGGACACCCCAGAGGGTTCTTCTCTTTAAAGCAGTAATTCATTTTCTCCCGCCAAAATAATGAAACAGGCAGCTGATATTAAGAACAGCCATAATTCAGGTATGCCATACGTCAACCTTCTCATGGTGTTCTTACAAACTACCAGATCTACTTATAAGATAGATTCCTTTGACTTAGAGCTTGATCTGGGAACGAATTTAACTAAATGTCAAGTACATAATATGTACGTTGTACTAATATCGTAGAAGATTCTTAGAAATTTCGATATGATGCAATTAAAAAAAAGCAGATAATGAAAAAAAAAAAAATGTTGTTCAATATTTGTAGCCGGAAAAATGCTTTATTATTATATACAGAGTACTCATACTTAGATGAATGAATGAATGCATCTGTTATGTAAGTATGACCTTGTAATTCATAAAAAGAGTACAACACAAATTTTGTCTCCTTGGTCATTATATTAGGTTAAAAAATCCAAGATAAACTTAATTAATCACCAAGACTTATAAAATTTATCATTCTTTAAACGGTCATTTTACTTACTAAACCAGGATGAAATGGATAAATCCGCACTTTACAACTCAAAGCTATTTTTGTAGTTATCAAACTCATGGTACGAAAATATGGGAAGTAAAAAGTTCTGAGCGTTTTTTCGCTTTATTTTGACAATAAAATGAACATAGTTAGGATTATACAATTTAGATTGCTCCAATCGGTTTTCTGGCTTATTTCCAGTTCCTGGGCAATGGAATAAATACTCACTTATGTCAGTCCAACTCGACAATTTCCATTATTTTATGGACATTTTTTTCATGAAATATAATTTATTTAAAACAATACTAAAGATATCTAGCGAAAAACGCTCAGAACCTATTATCCTTATCATATATAGGAGACACCAGCAGCCTCAAGCATTCTATACTTATATTATGGAGACTACAGAATGTTAAACCACCTTGGAGATAATATATATTTTTAGTTTGCTCAGGAACTATTAATTAATAAATTACATATCCTCGTGCCTGAATATAGCAAATGGGCTGGAAATTATCGAGCTTCTAAAATAGATGGCGCTATTTTTATTTTTATTTACTTCATATTTTAATTAATACCAACCTTCAAAATACAGCTGACAAAGTTGAATGTTAATCTGTTCCTTAGTTTGTGAGTCATTTTGCAAAGTTTGACGCTATTTTTGATATTTTTAAGAGTTTGAATCAGAATACATTTTGTGTTTTAATTTTATGCTGCTTGTTGATGCGAAAAAAATAACTTTTCAAGATAAGCAATGGCTCGAAAAATGTATTTTGGACTCCGTTGCATAAATTGATTAGTATTAATTTTCAATAAGCCAATTTTCACCGATAAAAAACGTGTTTTCTTTCTTAAGTCCCGTACTTTTTAGAGCATGTGCTATATATCTCCTCACCTAGAAATAGATTGTCACTGAAAAGCAGTAGTAAATAATTAGTTTCGATTATTTAAAAATATTGTATCCTTAGGAAATAATTAATATATTGGCAAACGAAACTAACCAATTATGATAACAAAAACAAAAAATAATAATAATAAGGTGATGGGTACTTCGAATCATTTATAAGATATCGGATCGGATCGGCAAATATGTTGATATCAGTCCATGTCTAATGTAAATAGATTACAGTATACTCACTGAGCAACCTAATGTAAAAAATAGTGGAAGGTTTACTTGAGGCGTTGACACATGAAAATAATTCTCATTTGTAGTCATTACGTCAAAGAATGATTATTTATTTGTTTGTTTGTTCTTCATTTCATTGAAACTTTTTGACTCGACTTTTCTTTGCTTCTACATACATAGTTTTGAAGTTAAACTATTTTTTTGCTAAATCAAAACATATCAAATTGCAAAAACATATTTGAATTTCTTATTATTATTTTGATTATTTTCACACCATTTATCCCATGGAAGTTCCTCCTCCCAGGATGTAGTGTCTACGTATAGACATATTTAGAAATTTTGAAACCCCTCTCAACTGTCAATTTGTGAGTAGGTGTGCAGGGATACCTCGGATTACGAGGCAATCTTTTGAAATATTTGATTTTAATACAGAATATCCTAGATTATTGCCTAGCTCTCTGCAAAAAGTCAAATCACTCGCCTTAACTCGGAGAACATTGCTGTTGATTGGTAGGCAATGGGATATGAGCGTTGTTTAATTATAATAGTGTGTATACAAAATGATCCACAGTGGTTCAGTCTTGTGGGAAACTAATACAACTCCTTCAACGATAATATTATTTAATATATACAGGGTGAAGACTCAAAGATTAGAAAATTTAAAAAGCTGTTTCCGCTTTTAATATTTTATTTTGTACGATTTTTATGGCAAACTTATGAAGCAAAAGTTGATCAATCAACAATTTTCTAGGCTTTTTATTCAATATATCCCCCTCCATTCTGAATGATGGCATCAATACATGGACCAACAGAAGCACAGCTGGCCTTGATGAAGGCTGAGGAAAAGTTGCTACACTCGTCCGTGATCATGGCCTTCAGTATATCGACATTTAGGTGATAAGTTTTGCTTGTCTTCTAAGACGAACCAAACACCAAAGTTCGGGCGGGTTCATGTTGGGTGAGCACCAAGGCCAGAAGGCACCCATGTTCTTCCTGCAGAAATGACCTTCTTGGACTTGTTTGCCATCTGAGGTCAACATATAGTTGTCCCAGGGGGTAACATATATTTATTATTTGTAAATTCAAATTTGAAATTATATTTGAGGGACTATCAAATATATGTTAAAGAAATTCCAATTTATTGGCTGTCTCAAGCAATAACAGCTTCGACACCCGATGAACAAATTGACAGCTTTTGATGAAGGGCGTGTCCCTGGCGTACCAATCTGTCATGAAGGTAGCTTGGAGCCAATCCAAATTTGGATGAGATTTGTGGCAAACATTTTTCTCTAAGATTATTAGGAGGCCAGAAGTATGCCATATTGTTAATGCAGAAGTTTTGATTCTTCTTGGCTGTAGTGTCCTTTCCATAGCATTCCTTTCTTTAATGGACTTTTTGATGTTGTAAAGAGTGCGGATGGAGAAATCAAAGGTATCTGCCGCTTTCTTGGCACTGACATCGGTGCGGAGAAGATCGCACTTGTTACCTTTTTGTTTTTGCTCCAAAATCTTAAAACTTAGAGACATGAGATAAAAGAAAACTTGTTTATTTTGCTGCAGCTGTCGTTTGGTTCCTTAATAAAATCTCATAATTAAAAACAAAAGGAGACAAATCGTAATTTAAGTTTGGATTCCCACTCTGTAGATGAGGATGAATCTTCCACTGCTTTTTTGCTTGCTTTAGATTCATTTCCGTCTAATTCCGAAAAATCTTTTCTTTCTTATAATTTTCTTATAGTTTTCTTTTGCCTCTCAGATAGGGCTCCAGCCAAAATAAAACAATGCTAGTATTTTTCCTCTTGCAACTTGTATATATAATAAATTTGGACATTTCAAAATGGCTAATCCCTCTGATGTCATAAAAATTCAGCATCTTATCACTAAAAAGGTAAATTTTTGCCATAATAAAAGTAATGGAAATGAAGAAAGGTTTTGATAAGTTTTGGGTAAAAACACTTTTCACCCATTGTCTTTACTTGTCCGTAATTTAAGGTAATAATGAAAATATATATATATAAACCCATAGACCTGGGATTGAAATGTACATAACATATGTATAAATATATGTTTTTCAATTAACGATCACTTACAAACAAATTAAATCAATATTGACTTGTAATTTATTAGATATGAAGATCTCAAATGGTATGTCTTCATATGTTGTCGTTTCCTATTTGTGCAGGGACTACCCATACTTTGCTTCTACAGTCACCTATGATTCATGAGAATACATGTTGGGTAGAACAAGGAAGTCCAGCTCTTCAGATTTCCGGACTTTCTGCCATAAAAAAAATTGCACAATGTTGTTAAACCCTTTCTCTAAAATATGGATTTTAGCCTATTTTTGTTGAAAATTTAAAAAAAATGCATAATAAAATAAATTTGACCTAAAATATAAGTATAATACTTTTCCTGCAATAATGTTAGTCTCAATTAATTCGGTAGTATCTTATGTTTTGCTCTCGCCTTTTCCTCGCGCTCTTACAAATACCAGATTTCTAGTTATAAAGTAACATTCAACCCTCCTAGCGGACAAAAAAAGTTGTACAAAACGTTGATAAGATGATCTTTGTATCGCTACTTTTGTTTTAAAACTAAATTAGAAAATATTATTTCTTCTTAAAATATAAAATGAATATTTCATTTTGACTGTATTTATTATTTCCTAATTGGTTCCCAATATTTCCTGGGATCCTGCGGAAAGGCAATTTCCAGAGAAATGAAGAACCCTTGTACATATATATGTATTAATTATTTTCTTTAGCTATGAAAACTACTGGTTTATTTTGCATATTGGTTTGTGTTTTAGTAAAAAATCAAACTAGTCGTTTACTTTCATTTTTTGAATTATTCCCAATTTTAAAAACAATACTCTTTAGAGCTGCTCAACGTTGTGGTATCACATTTATACAAATGAATGTTTTTGAAAACAAGGAAGAGCAAATTTAAAAATAGAGTGTTTTTAAGAAGCATCTCATTAGATACAAATTATAGGAAGTTGTGGTTCGATCCAAAATGGACCACAATTTCTATATATATATATATTTTATTTTTTTTGAATTAGTCAATTTCCTTTATTTTACAAAAATGACCATACATGTCGTCTTAAATAAATGTATATATTTAGATATATATATATGTACCGTGTGTCTCAATATTAGCAGATCACTTTTAGTATGTAAACAAATAAGTAAATAACATCAAAGTACTGATTTTACATATTTTTTTATTAAATATTAAGTTAAACTACTACATATTTAGTCCGTCGATATAAATCAAAAAATATAATTTTTTTGTTCAATCCTCAACGAATTATAATTAATTTCTATCAACAAAGATTTTTTATTGATCATTTTCGTGTGCCGTAAATTGTACTTAAATTAGCAAAAATTGATCGTCGCCAATACATTACAAGAATGAGAAACTGACAAATTTTATTTGAAAGGCTACTAAAAGTATTTTAAATAAACTAAGGGTTCTCTCTTATAATTAATATTCTAGGGTATCTTATTTAGATTATTTTTAGCTAGTTTTTTGCCAGAAATTTGAATAATGAGCCTATAATTGACTCAAGTGTAAGTATGAAATATTGCCCTATATATATTTATGTTATTACTTATAACCCAATATTTCATATACATAGATGGGTCAATTTTTGGTAATTTTAGGCTTATTATTCCAACTTGTAGGATAAATTGAGATACCTAATAATTTTACATATATTTTATATGATTTAATTGATTTAAAATACTTATCATAGCCTCGATATGGTCTTTCAAATACAATCTCAGAAGAAAATTCCAATTTATTTTTTACATGATTTTTGCTCAAAACTGTTTATATGTTGATGCATTACATATATAGTGATATTTTTTTCAAAAATTCCACCCTTTGCAGGGATATATCTCTCCACTCTTGACCAAAACCTTTAGTAAACTAACTTTACGATCGACACAGACATAATGGCCAAGTGCTCCTCTATAAAGATCTTTTGGCTGATGATATTTCTTTGTTATGTAGAACAGAGATTGTTCTACATGGCATTTCACAAATAGTGGTCAAAATAATTTATGTTAGATGATGACGTAGGGCGTCTCCAGGATTTTGTATTGTGGGGAGGGGGAACCATATATTTTTGCAAAAAAATGTAAAGGGGCCGACCCTGGATTTGATCAAACTATCTTTTTTTCTTGAAAATATAAGTTTAAAAAGTATTTGCTTTATAATGACCAAAAATTCTTTCTTGCCTACCCTTTGTGGACACCCCTGTGATGAAGGAAAAAGTTTCGTTGACCAAAATCCCCTGATCCTAATTTTCTTTTTAAGTAGGATTGAGTGACCTTTGATATATTGAAAAGAGCCCCATTGGTTGGGATATACCTGTAGCTTCTGTAATGTTCAAACAATCCAAACTATATTCACTTCCGTAGCTCATACATTATAAAATAACTTTGATGTTTATTGATGTTGTGATCAAGTTGAAATGTCTGTTCGAGTAACAACTTGTATAAGCAAATTATACAATAGCTCCTTCTTCATATATAAATGGATTATTCAATTACAATATAGTCGTTCTAATTAGCAACTATTATTGGATACTACAATTTGATTTTATAATTGTGGGTATTTGAACTTTATAATGTGCTTCAGAATACTTTAATTTTTGTAATTTGTAGCCAAAAAAATAGTCAATAATTAGAGCATTATATTATATATTGATCATTCATGGATCAATTCAGTTATTAAATTATTCTCATCTCAAGTATGTATATATTTCATTAAAAATATTTATCTCATTTTTTGTTGCTACTTGTCAAAAATTGTATTTTGTACAAAAAAATGACATAGAATCACAATTGAAGCAAATTATTAAAGCTCTTGAGTGAATAAAATATCTCCAAATGTTTTATTTTAAATAAAAACTGCCCTAAAAGTGTGTGAAGTATATTGAAACATACGTTAGATATATTCAAAATCACGTATTCTACAGATTTAGCATTAAATTTAAATTGAAAAATGAACAAACTCTTATCATCATTTCATTTAAAAAAAAGTATGTTACATATCTTTGGATATCAAGACATATTTCTTCAGTTTTTTATTATTTATTATTATTTTCTGGTTATAGCAATATATTCCCATGGGAATTGAATTGATGTACAAGTCACAAAATACACACACACACACAAACTGTAAGGAGACACTCGCTAACTAACACGAACACAGTTGATGCTACTCCCCCCCAAAAGTGGAGGAGGTCTTGAGACGAAAGAACAAACTGAATGATATCCATGTATATTGTACATACAACAACTTGAACTAATGCCCTGACCTCTATCCATTCATTAAGTCCATTCATATCCTTGTTGTGGATTTACTCTTTCATACTCGCTCGTAAATCAAGGAAGATTTATGATCAGTTTTTGAATCTAATTGACTGTATTTATTACATAAATATATTGTTGATATCATCTAGATTCCACGAAAATACATACAGGGTTGGACAACATAACGTCCTTTTTCCAAAAGGCTATAAAACAAGTTTTATAAATTAAAAAAGTTTTGTTCTTGTTTCATACTGGTGGCACAGATTTAAACCTTTCTTGTACGTAGCTTTATAAATCATAGTAGCTAGGTGACACGTCCACCATTGTTCATACGCTGAATAAATGGAACGTTCGTATTTTAATCATTCATCGATTTTTTCATTTTTTATTAATACATTTCAGAGGGATAATTAGTAAATTCAAAAAGATGCAACATTCAACAGACAACATATCCTATTTTATAACTGGAGATAATTAGTTCATAAGTTATTAGTTATTCGCGATTTCAAAAAGGTCTTAAAAATATTGGTTTTCCCCAGAATAAATCCGGTTGCAAATACTTGATTGGATCAAATCACACAAATTTAAAATGCTTCCATAACACCAGATTCCATTGTCTCAATTTAAATTCTGTTGCAGTATTATCTATTAAGTTATTTACTTTCAAAAAGTTTTCCAAATTTCAACTACTGATATAAAGTTAAAAAAATCAATTTGTGTGTTCTAGAAGTTGAAGGAATTAGTTGATTTGCATAATTTAATAATATATTATATCAAACTATTTGATGATGATATTTATCTTTAACTGCAAATACATGTTCAACATTACTTTTATGTGTGATAGCGGCTATCTGTTTCCAGAAAAACTTTCGAATCTCTCTCCTAGAATTTTGCAAAAAATCGTTTTTGTGTATTTTAAATTGAAGCAATTAGTTGATTTTCATAAATCACAGAAAAGTGATTTAATGTATTCACCCCCCCCCCCACCCCCAAAACAAATAGAATCTTCCTCTCGAATAAAACCACACCAACCCCACTATTTCGATAATGTGTCAAAATTCATTCAGTATTGCAATAGTCCGCACCTTCTGCAATGCCTTCTCTAACAGACTCCAGCCTGTGATTTTTGTAAAAGGAGGCCATATTGAATAATTTTTATATCCCTTATCTCTAAGATAGTCAGTTGTACCGAGTGTTCCATTCAAATCTAAACACTTTGAATTTTAAACTTCAATAACATATAATTTATTAATTAGCAATATAATTTCAACAAAATTTATACCATAAATAGATTTGTATCTGAGCTCTCTCAATCATTAATGTAGCCGTCCTCAGACGGCAGTGGAAGGCCCAGCACATACTGCTGATATATTCCTCTATTATGGCGTCCCAGTGCTAGCTGATAATAGCTTAGAGGACCTCGGTGTTTGGATAACGGACACTCCAGGCCTTTCCTTCCACATGCATCCAAAAGGTGTAGTTAAGAGAGTTACCATCAGGTCTATAAGGGGGCCAAAAGTGTCAAAAAATAGTAGAACTCAAAAGACTCATTAAAAAGAGTCTTGCAACGGAGGAGATGGCTCCTTTCATTGCTGGTGTCAAAAGTGGCATCTCCCCCCCTCACAAGTCTCTTTCCAACCACTGTTCTGATAGTTCTTTGGACAATCTTGTGTGAAATCCCGAGATCTCTTCCATGGACCCTCATGGACTTGTGGGAATTGCCCTGGCCTGTTTTCTTTAACTCCTCCAGAGTTTAGGGTTCAACAAGTTATAATTTGTTATTGCCATTGTAAAAAACTTAAATTTTTATACTCATTACTTTTTGCGAATTTTATTAATCAAATTAATACTTAACAGTCTTACATATAATCAAATTTAATGTTTCAGGAATATACTGAAAAGTATTGGCGATAAAATGTAGATTCAAAGGAATAAGAAGCATTTTCATAAATATCTGTGTGTATGATATCACAGTTCACTAACAGAGGGCTATTATGACTATTTTAATAAAAAGTTTGCTCACCCCTGACCAATACGCAGCAGATTAATCACTCCGAAGAGTAAAATGTTCGTTATATTGTGAGAGATAGCTTTTTTTTCTGGGGGTATCCAAGATGAAGTCTACTGTCCATGTTAAAAATATTAAAAAAATCTTTGGCTCCTTTTCCATCTTTCAAGATAATATTTTAATTTTTATCTCCACTGAGTAGGTATAAAAGAACAGCATGATTTATGTGGCTATAATTACTGAAGGGACTTATAAGGTCATACTGTAGGAGGGTTATGAGTTAAATCAACTCATATATACTTTTGGTAGGCGCAAGAGTTGATTTGGGGAATCTTATTTTATAAAATATTAGATGCGCTAATTAAGCTTTTCATAAAAATCGTTTGAACTTTTGTAGGAACTTTTTTAAGGAACCGTAGAGCCTTTTTTTTTTTTTTTTTTTGGCACGAAGAGTCATATATGTAGTTATACAAATGCTTGCCGAAGATTGTTACTCAATTATGTTTGAGAATTATAGTACAATGCATTTTTCAATACATGTTTTTACTTTTTATGCGTGTAGAGTTTTTTTAAAAGACTTTGATAATGGTGTGTTCAAAAATGAACCATATTTAGAGTTCTATGTTTTTTATTCATCAGATATGGATAAAATTTAATATCTTTTGTATTCCTTAAAAAATAGGTTTACAATTCTCATTGAAGTAGTCAAAATCGTCATATGTGGCCTGTTAACAAAAAAGTAAGTTATAATTACTTTTCTTGAAATGGGATTTGTATTTCTCAACAAATTATCATCAATTTCTATCAACAAATTATTCTTATTACGCCTTTAGGTGTGTTACAAATTCAACGTCAAGTAACCAAAATTTATAGTCACAATATCAATAAGAAGTTGATGGATTTTATGTATTTGAAAGGCCATATCGGGGGTATTACAAGTATTTGAAATAAAATAAAGATATATAAACCATAGCTAAAATGCTTGAGCACCTTAATTCATCCCATATATTTGAATAATCAGCCTATAATTGAGTCAAATATGCCTAGGAAATATTGGACTGTCTGTATATGAAGTAAACAAATAAATTGTGTTTTTATCCTTTTCTTGACTTGTGATCAAGATGTGGACGCACCACATATCCGCTTTTTCTGATCGAATAGTTTGATTTGAAAGTTTTTTAAAAATTGGGGTGCAATCTTCTGTTGATTTGTGCCTCTAGGAACTATGGATGTATCACATTGTGGACATTATACATTAACATATTTTTAACAAATTATTATTTTTGTAAAAGTCGACGATCAGGGATGTCCGCAGGATTATAAAGGGGGGGGGCTGAATATTTTAATTTTTGCTCCAGGGCATCATTTGATTGAATGACCTTTTTTATGGATTCTTAAAATTTCTTTAAATGATATCTCATGATAAATTTTGTTTTCATATCTATAATTTTTTCTAAATTCCTTATTTTTTTGAGAGTGGACGCCCCTGAAGATCCACAATCATTTATTTTCATCTCATCTTTTATTCGAGTGATTATTTTAAGGCCAATATAATAGAAAAACCGGGGAAAAGTTTTGGTATGCTTTCGAGTGGGAAGACTTCTTTAATCTTACTACGAAGAAGAAGGAGTACCATTAGGGTGAAATGAATTTGACACTTGATGATCTAGAGATAGGACGGATCATGGACACAACCATCGACGTACGCTATAAGTGGTCTTATATTATCCAAAGAGGTACCACACCCGAACTGGCTTTGTGTACTCGATTTTTCACGGATTTTAAAAATATCAGAGGGATTTTTGAGATCTTAAAAAGCTTATAGTATTGCATAATCTTCATTAAAAAAAGATTTAATTTATATTTAACGTAGCATCTATATTTATGTTGATCACTATACAAACAGTTGTATTACACATCCGAGCAAATGTAAATCCGTCCTATTTTAGATGAATCCTTGATAAACATTTTTAATAACTGAATTATATAAATTTTAAAAGAAGTAATTGTTTTATTTTTAGCTTTCTGTTTTTTTAAAGATGTTTGATGGTGTTGTTAATATATTGTGTTTTTTTTGTTTGTTTTTGGTTTCTATTAATGTAATGTTGAAACTCAATCTGATACCAATTATTTCTTGATTCAACTTTAAGGGACTTTTTTTTTTACCAAAATTTAAATAATAGAACGAAGTTTAGACCGTGGATAGAAATTAAAGGAGACTGAAATACAAACCTGCGACCAAAATTTTCTTTTTGATAAATAGGGTTCGCATATTCAGAATAAAGAGATCTCTTGTTTAAAAAAAAATTATGTTTTTTCCCTCAAATTGATTTTCTTTGATGTAAGCCCTGATCAAGGGCGATTTTTCTTAGAATTTACAAGAAGAGCGGTTCCGAACTAATCGTGTTTATGAAGGCAAGCCTTGGTTTCAACATTTATTATTTTTTTACTAAAAATCGAAATGCTTCATCAACAAACAAACAAAAAAATATCTAGTTTTTAAAGAGGATAACAAAATTTGATTCACTGACAATGCTATATCTCACAAACAAAATGTTTGCGACAGTACACAAACTTGTACACATATCCTAATAACTAAAAATCATGTGATTTAATTTTAATAGCGCCATCTATGGGTTAGGCTACAAGCTTTTCAGTTTACCTAATATATACTCAAAAGAAGAACACTTCTTAAAGATGCAACTATGAACAAAAATATTATATTTATAAAAGTGTAGGGTATAGCTTAATGCCCCATCCAAAAATAAACCCATCTCTATTATTTTCTACCTACAGATAATAAGAACAAATGTAAAAATATTCGACGCCATTTCATGTATGGTACTTCCGGAATCCTTCCCTGTAATTATGAATTAGGGAATCTGGAAATATATTAAACGATGATGTATTCAGATGTACAAAAATATATAAATAACATAATATTTGAGAAGAAGTGAGTTTTATTTTAAATACAAATTACTTAGTAAGAAGGGGAGCGGATATAATTGTTCTTTGTAGCCAAAGCAGAGGTCTTTTTTTGTTATTTTTTATGTGTCCAAGTCAATTCAAGTTTTGAGTATTTGGGCTTGAGTACAAGTCACGTCGTGAGTATTTTGTGAACTGATACTCCAAAAAACCAAGGGGGAAAATGATGAAAAAGTGATTAATTTTCGTCTTAATTTAATTGACTTTTTTGTCCACAGGGTCCCTAAGGGTGCTATGCATTTCTCTTATGAGGGTTTTAACGTGACATCAGTATTGTTGATGTTGGGAATTTGGGGGCATAAACAATTAAGCTTCATAAACATAAAAACTATTTTTCATAAATATTAAAGAAAATAGTGAACTTTTAGTTATCAAAATTGTACTAATAAAAAAAAAAGGATTTAAGCCTTAAAGTATATAAAAAATGATCCATCTAATACCTAGTTTTATAATATATATGACTCTAAAATGTATTTGAAATATGTTATTACATCGTTATACAATCTTATATCCGTAGTGTTGCCCAGCGGTTCCCAAACTTTCCTCAGTTCGAGCCTGAAAATATATGGCTAGACAATGTACGACACATGCACTTATCATTGAGAGATTGTTATAAAATTTTGAGTGCATTTTATACAAATAGATGAGTTAGAGGTCATAAAATCCCTATAAAGTTCAAGCCATAGGCAAATACTATTAGTTATTTGACTATATTGATCAAAAATAAATATTTTTATTCTTCATATGTTGAAAAATATAAAAAATACAACAAAGAATAATCGAATCTATTTTAAATATAAAATCAGCGATGTATGTACTATTTGAAATCATATTTATATAATTTTTTTTTTGCTGGAAATAAACTCAAAATTGAGACTTAAAACAAAAAACATTACAGGCTGTGGATATGCAAATAGGTTTATACACACATAAAGGCCTTAATGGACAGATCTGCACTGCCCATTAAAGAAAGCAGGTCTATTCTACGGTTTATTTTGGACACAGCAGCTCGAAGATCATCATCCTTCACGTTTAACCGTGATCTCTATTTTTTTTTCGATATAAGTTAATAAGAAAAAATTTATTATCACATGGATATGATAATCCCAATGGTAAGGGTAAACTAAAACTGTAGTGGGTAGTCAATCATCACATAGATCCAAATTTCGTCAAGTATTTTAGAATCAAAATCTGTTTTTAGTTTTTTAATCAAATGAAAGTTCAATAAGTGGATCTTCCTTGTCAGACGATCGAGGATTAATTGTAGCGGTACAAGGGGCGTATCCGATTATGCTTTTGTGAGCACTCTTTTTCGGGAAATAATTTTTAAAATGATCCAAAAAAAGACTAATAAAAAATATGTATATTCGTCACTATTTAAGTTTTGATCCCACAATTTAAATTATATTAACAATAAGGGACGTATTGACGAAGGAGGATCCCCACTTATGGAAATTAAACATCCAGAAAGTCTAGGAAAAGAGATCCAGAAAGGGTATATCTAAAGATTATAGAATTCTAGAGACATGGAATAATCACGCGTGTAGCTAAGCATTTTCTTCTTTATTTCCCCTCTTCAAGAAATGGAGTGAAATGACGTTGACTCTTCCCCCCTTTTTTTCAACCAATCACTTACTTTATATTCCCCTCATGTGTTAATAAAAAGTATCTGTGATTAAAATGATTTTTAAAATTCGATAGTATACATAGTGATGAAAATCTTTTGTACAATGGGAATATTAAAAAAAAGAAAACGAAAATCAACATAATCACCCTCAAAATGTAAAGAATATTTTAGAGGCGAAAAAGAATCATGCTCATGACGTATCATTAGATAAGCTACAATCAGCTGTGACAAGGGATGATGGAGAAAAGGAAATAAACAAGGATATTTGATAGAATTACTCAAATGTTGTTCCCCAATTCTACTCTGAGTCCAACAAGGACTTACAATTATAAATCACCAACAAATCCTCATGGGTCTTTTAAGGGCACACACGAATTTTCAATCATGTTTTGAATATAATTGAATCTATCTAGGATAAGAAGTTCAGAACTCAGGAAATAGAACAATAATGAGGAATTTTAAGGAAAAGAAAATTCATATTTTCACATTAACAATTAAAAAAAAAAAAAAAAAGGAAAAAAAGGGGACAGCTAAAAAATTCACCGGATTTACATCACTGGATATTCATATGTACATATAGTACAGAAAAAGCCCGCATAGTCAGCTCAAAGGCAGCACTGCATTTTGATAACAATTATTTTGTATTTGGATAAAATGACTTGGATCAAAATATCCCTAACTACAAATCTTGAGGCATCAAAACAAAAAACAACAAATAATGCATCGGTTCCTCCTATTGTTTTCTAATTTCTTTACAATTAGACACACACTCTCTACAAGGAGGAGCTGCAAGAAGACTGTTATGTTTTATGTAGCTACGTTCCCTCCATTTCATAATACCTATACAAAAAAAAAAAAAAACGTATTCCAGGTCAATCCATCATCATCATCATCATGTTGTGCCCTCATTTTCCTGCCTCAACATACATACTAACATCTAGGTAAGTGTCAACCACACGATGTTTGAAGGACAAACTAAGGTCAAATTAAAAGAGAGAAACTTGTAGTAGGTATTAATTAAGGAAACTCTCGACAAATATAAATAAATAAATTATAGGTGCGGGTCCATTACACAAACATCGTTGGCCAAGGTGTTTATTATTATTATTATTACCTATTATTGTTATTTTTATTATTGGCAAAATGCAATTAAAGACACGTTAATTGCAGTGGAGAATGATAATCATTCATCAATGTTACAACCAATAAATAAATAATATTAAATCCTTAATTAAAAATACAAATTGTAAAAACGTTTTATTTTTTTATGTAGTGTAGTTAGTAGGGTTTCTTTGTCTGGATCCCGTTTTCCCGTGCTCCTTCGAGTTTTTTCACAAAGTTATGAGAAATTCCCGGATAATATTTCTTAACCAGAAATCCACAAAGGCCTTAAAGGGGAGATTAATGGCTCTTATTTCTCCGTTCTTGAAAACTCGATGCTCTCCGAGACTTTTTTCGTTGTTTTAGAGCAAACTGAGCGTAGATGTATGACTTTTTTTTATGAAGAGCTTGAGCGAGTTGCATATTTCTTCGGATGAGGCCTCTCCAAAACTATTGTTTTCACAAATTTATTAGTTCACTTGATAAAATTCTAGAAACTTGGATTGGTTTGGATAGTACCAAATTTGTTCCAAGCTGTGAATTTTCCTAAAATAAAGACTTTTTGGCAGCTTACTAGGCTTTTATAAGAAAATATAAATCAATAAACTAATTAAGCTAGCTTTTAACCCCAATTTACTTTAAAACTTGATGAATTAAACGATGAACGGAACACTGATAGAATGCTAAAAACGGCTAAACTCTAACACACCTGATTATAAATAATTAATTAAATTAATCTTTTTGAACAATCACTTAAAGTTTTTAAGATTTATGCTCAACTATGGGGGTATGCGGCTCTAAATATCCCAGCCTGTGCAGGGTTAGTGATAAGATACCATCAAGAAAATGAAAATTCATTTTATAACGGTAAAGCTATGGTAATTTATATTATTTTTTCTTATAGTATAAAGAGAAATGCTTCAATTTCAAAGTATTTATAATTTACTAATGGGCAATCCCGTTATTTCCGGAGATCTTACTCAAAGACAATTTCCCGGGAAATGAAAAGCTACAAAAGTCATTAAAGGCAATAGTAACGCAATAAAAATCAATTTATTATCTTGTTACATCTTAGCTCTTATCCATTATTCAACACTGAACAACGTGATTATTATTATTAGCAACAAGTGACCAACAATAGACTCAGGAAACAATTACATGTAAGTCGCTAAAGAATGGTGTCACGGCGTTTTATTTATTGTATCTTGGAACCTTTTTGGAAAAAAAAGAAAAAAGATACCAATTGTAAAAGCCTGATCGGACACCTTTAGTCCATGAACTATGACGATGGTTAATCTTAGAGTTGAATAAAATATGACTTGCCGGTATGTAAAAATCAAGAAATGACATGGTAACCCGTACAATAAGAACAATTATTGGCTCAAAGAGCATGGCTTAGTTGTTATGACCCTTGCCTTTTTTATTACAGTGTAAATTAGAGGAGATATCTTTTTAAAACGTTAATTTCAACCAATTAATTTAGCTAAATAATTCTTTAATAAAATATTTTTTGAATTAGTCGCATCTTAGGCCTCTAACCATATTACCTTTTTTCATGCCGATTTTCGGTACTATTGACAGTATTTACCATTCAGTTCCTCTGCTTAATTTAATAAACACCTTAGTTATTGACAATAATAAACTATTCTCATTATCTGAGTAAAAGACGCTTAAAGTGGTTCAAAAAAGCATCCCTAAAGGATATGGAAGGGTAATTTTTGACAAACTGTCGCCTGAACGATAGAGAAAAGACTGAGTTTAAGCTTTTTATGCTGGAAGTAGTATCAACTGTTGATAAAGTGCCGTGTCGGTTTTTTTTTTAACCATATTGGAGCTGAGTACGTGTAGATTACGATTCTGCCCCGCTTTGCCACGGACTTAAAATTGGGCGTGAAAATTTGTATAACAAATTACTGCAAGCTATTTTTTCAGGGTCTGTATCCCTGCATTAATTTATTTTATATGCATAAAATATACATGTTTTGAATCAATATGATTTAATAAATCTGAAGACGAATTTTGAACAAGTTTGAATAAAAGTTGACCAAGTTACTTATGTTGAAGTAAGAGTTTCTAGTTAAATTTCAGCGCCATTTTTTTAAACTAAACTGTATATGTGGCCCATCAACTCAAAAGCAAGCTATAATTATTCTTTATCAAATCGAGTGTGGAATATATTTGTATTGATCAACGAATTATTGACCAATTTTATTCACAAAAATATATCTCTTATTACCATAAAGTGTGCCGCAAATTGTACTTAAAATAGCCAAAGTTGATCGTCACATTAAAATAAATGGGAAAATTATGGGACCAATAAAATTTTATTAAATCAAATAAAAGTTATAAACTATAGCTAAAATAATTGAGTATCTTAACTCATCCCACAAGTTTGAATAATAAGCTTATAACTGAATTAAATGTGTTTATGAAATATTGGACTGACTTTATATCTGAACTACAAAATTAATGGGCATTTGTTCATTTTCTTCATTTATGTTCAAGATTGTTTTCTTGTTGATGCCCCACATATCTAATTTTATTAACTTTAAAGGATTATATTTTTGATATGAATGAATCAAGGGATCTCAAGTTTTCAGTATTTTCATATCTGAGTAGTATCCCCCTACACTTTAGCCAATTCTGAGAAATGTGGTAATAATTTCTTGATTTTTTTACCTTAGAATACCCATATAATATTAGCAAAAGTGAAACAAAATAAATCACCTGACAAATGAGCAATGTTTCTTTGAACTAATGCTCTAAAAAACCCTTTGGAGCTTGTTGGACAAATCATAAAAAAAAAATCTAGTAATAAATTGCGGGCTACTTAGAAGTTTTCATCAATTGTTATATAGAAATAAAAATTGTAAAAAAATATATATTAAATATGTAGGTGTATAAAGAAAATCCAGAAGTAAAACTTGAACAAGTGGTACACTAATATATATATATACACATATATTTAAAAGAAAGACGACACATGCGTCTAATCATTCCTTTGATTTTGTTAAAGAAAATCAAATAAAGAGATGAATTCGATTCACTATTTTTTATTCTTCATAGAATGTACGTCATCATCGTCTTGGACCGTTAAAAATAAAGCGATCCTTTGAAAAGATACATAGATAAAGAAAAATGAATTCATATTTTTTTTTTTTTCATGAGTGTTATTTTTATCTTTATGATGTTTCTACTTTTTTCTGTCTTTACTCATTTACAAAAGGAGGTCCAGTGAGAGTCGGTCGTGGCCTCCAACGAAGATATCTCTATCCATCCATAGACACGTAGGTACTAAGTATATTACTGGAATAATAATAACTCATTAAAAACAGCATTTTGATTTGTCGGATCTCATTAAATCTGTGAATATGAAATCAAAATCCGTCTTTATCCGGGATGTCTAAGGCTTTCAATCCTAATCACTTTTTTTATAGATGTTAAATAAATTATATTTTCTTAAAGAAAAGAGCCATTACTTTTTTTTAAGAATAAATAAAAGTTACCAACTTATTTGGCTTGAGTCAACTTACAAAGAAAAATTCTAGT
Source organism: Lepeophtheirus salmonis (assembly GCF_016086655.4). Lineage (NCBI taxonomy): Eukaryota > Metazoa > Arthropoda > Copepoda > Siphonostomatoida > Caligidae > Lepeophtheirus > Lepeophtheirus salmonis. The sequence continues at coordinate 29,006,309 of NC_052137.2, read as the reverse complement.
CAAGAATCTGACCCCTTCAAGAATTTGGAGTGTCCTTCCATTTGATTTAGCTTTAATTACGGAGTGGAACTTCCGATGACATCAAACGTGACTTCTTTCTTGACATCATAAACTTTTTTAAATGACTCATTTTGATATGGTGCTAATGAAATTTTCATTTCAGAGTCTGAGAGCGATTAAATAACGGTCAACCGTTTGAAAACAATTCAATTTCAGTCCAGAGTCGGTTGATCAAGTTTCAACATTAATATGTGCGCATTATTTGTGGGGTGTCTCCAAGAAATCATCCACTTGTCTAAGACCAGTATAAATTTTGTGATATAAAAATATATGCAGCAATAATGGCGTCCAGGCAATGTCAAACTTTGCTGCCGGTGCTTTTGATGTAGGCCTCTGACTGGCAGCCCACTGCTTATTGACATAGTTCTCAAAGACTTCAAAATTAGGGTATTGGATTATGTAGGCATGTGATTCTACTTGCCACCAGGGGTACTATAATCCAGGGAACTCTGATTTGGTGATTGGGTTTACCAAGATTTCACCATAAAACTGTAACTGAACTAATAGTTCACTTTTTCACCATCTCTGCTATAAGGAATAGTAATTTTTGGAGTCGTAGAGAGACACCTCCAGCATCTTTAATGTGCCTTGACACGGTAGACCTTGAGACATTAATATACATACATGGCCCTTTACGTCATGAAGAGATGCGGCTGCTCTTTAAAGGCTTTAACCACAGCTTTAGTTGTAAATTTTCGTAGACAAATAGTCTCAGGCTTCTCTGAGATCCTCATTTTTATCCAAACGCTCCTTGACTCAGTAATTTGTTGCCTTTCAGCCATATTTTGCCCCAATAACTGCTTTTGGGGGCATTCCAGCGGCGAGCCGGCTTGCAATCTTTCGTATTTGTCTTTCTTACGACATGATAAGTCACACTATTGACTTGAATTTAACAAAACCAAGGAGACTCCGGGCTCTCTGTAAAAGGAAAAAAATAATCAAATTATTGAGTAATAAATTGTCTCAATACTTTTACATTACCCGGTATTGTGTATATAAGTAAATTTAGTCATCAACAACATAGGGCCATATGCAAACAATAAAACGAACAAAGCTGCATCTCATCGATGTAGGAGGAACATGAATTATGATCACATCTAATAAATATCTTTCTTTTCATTTTTTCATTTATTTATGGCAATTTGTCAACGAACAACGTCAACAAACGAAGGAAGGAATGGGTAAATATTATGGCCACGGAATCATATAAATTGAACATCAAGATCTGAACATATATGTAGATCTATCAAAAATACCAAATACATATAGAGATAGGTAGTGTTATTATTATGCATAAATGTTTGCACATGTCTGTACACATTAGGGTGTCTCATTTCCCCGGAAATGTTCTTCTACCGGAATCCCGGAAAACATATTTTGAATCATCGGGATCCCGATAGTAAATAATAAATACTGTAAAATTATACATATATACTTTGAAATAATGTTTTTAAAGTTGGTTTTTAGAGTATTGATAAAATAAAAAAATATATTCAGAGATTTCTTATTTTCTAAATTCGTGTTCAAGACTGCTATTATGTTGACAAACAGTATTCATGCCAATAAATTTTTTCAGTAATTATATAAGAATAACTGAAAGATATCTGAGAAAATAGATTTTCTTAGATCAATGACGTCAATTGGGTATTTCAGCTAAGTTCTTAGAATTTGCAATATCTTAGCTGGCTGGCGGACAGAAATAATTTCAACTTATTTCTAAACAAACTCATTATCATGAAAATAACAGAGTTTGAAGAGCATAAGAGATGGAACTAACAATTTGAAAAGTATTTGGTTAGGCAGAAATCGTGCCATATAAATATTTAAATAGATGAAATAGTTTGAAAGACAACTATTTTTAATTAATTAATAAAAGGACTCCTTCAGCAAAGCACTGTCCTAATTTTTTATGAGATTAATTAATTAAGAACACATTACTTTGAAAGTTTGTCAGACATTGTGAATTATCACAAAAGGTCGGTTTAAGGAATGATTACACAGATAAATGTTAAACATTTAGTTACAAGTTAAATTGTGATACAACAGATGGAAATCCTCGTCAAAGTTATTTTGTAATACGACTTTGTTAATAAATATGCATTTTTTTTATAACTCCTATGATCCTTGGCAAAAAATGATGCAATTTTTATGAGGGAAAAGAAATTTTTTGATGAGTTTCCTAGGGAAGTGTTAAACATAAAAATAATATAATATAAATTTTTTTTTGCCTGTGAACACATAAAAGTTTTTTCAAGGTTACTGAATAAACAAAGATACTCAAATTAGAGACAATTTTTGGTACTTGATAAAAGTGTCAACTTTTTTTTGTTTTTTTCCTCACGTATTCGCCCCATAATTGTAAAACACAGCACATTCGTTGATAAATATATTTCTTTTAGTCACAGCTAACAAAATTAACGCTGCGTCATCCTAAAAAAATGAATATATGATGATAAAAGCATAATATGAATACTCCTATTAATAGAGATGTATAAAATATATCCTAGAAAGTGTATGCGACTTTTTGTAGTTGCAACTTGAACAGGACTTGTTATTTTCTAAAGCTGTCATCATTATTATTAAATTCTTAAAGACAAAACATCTAAGTATAAAGTAATAACCAGTGCGTGTCGTCATGAAAGAAGGAGAGTAACAATGAGGTTATGTTAGGGAATTATAAGTGTAAGTCATTCTTGGACTCGGAATATATTTGAAAATCGACATCAAAGTAATGCCAAACCCATATTTCCCTGAAAAAGGACAATTTTTCTATATTTTCTTTCTCTTACAGCTGTTTGCAGCTGATTTAATAAAGTTTCATGACATCTAAACTCCTCTCCTTTCAAATGTTTTTCAAATTGTCAGGTTACCACGTTTATTTTTACGTACTGGTATGACCAAGGCCGTTGATAGCTTTCATCACTTGTATATAGGTGAGGGGGGTACTCCAAAAATTATAAACACTATTATATAAGTATTTTATTTTATATATATATTCTATCAGAGGGTACGCGCGTTGCATGAATGAAGGTGAATAGAAACAAAGAATGAATGTAGAAGAAAGAGACAGAGGTGGAAAAAAAGAGAGAAAAACAAAGAGAAAGGTAGATATAGAGAAGGATATATACAAGGAAAGATAAAAGGAAAATAAATGCTCTTAATGACTTTGGAGGCCCAAAAAGTATGATGCTTGGTTAAAACACTGGTTATTAATTATTTTTCTCAATTTTGAAAGTTAAAACATCAAAGAAGTAGCTCATTCGTTTATAGGGATCTCTGTCAACCGAAATGTCGTCTTTCAAAGTTGCTACATATTACTATGACATTCTGGCATCTTAATTTAGCCAATATTCACATCCCTACCAATAAGGTTGTTCAGACTATCAGATGGTAAGGCAAAAAGATGTGTCTAGGATATAGGTGAATTATTAGTATTAGTTCATAGGTCATAAATAACCTTTGAACTTACATTATATTATCAACTTGAACTATTAAAAGATTAGGAACTAGTGATTTTTCCAAATGTATTAATGAGCATGGCTTGTTCCTTTATGACAGTCAATTATTTATCCAATTTATTTCTATGCAATGCTATCAACTATTTTTTATTTAACAAAAAAAAAAAGAAAAAAAAAAGAGTAATTTATGAGGAAATAGTTTGGTATGTCAAGTATTTGAGTAGACATGAAACAATGTTAGGACTTTGTCAATGGACATCCTGAATGACCACCCATTTTTCTTCTTATTTTTGCTATCATTTCTCAAGATAAATATACAGCATTATTCAATAGTAATCCTTTTCACTCTATCTATAAGTTATTTATTTATCACCGACTAGAAGGAGTATCCAGCATTTCTCAGAGCTATTAGACATCTACAACAGACATATAGACTAACTTTGCTTTATTAAGATATAGAAGGTGTTAAGATCAAATTGGCCCATTTATCTAAGATCTTTAAATTTTCGCTAAGGCCACAAGTTTTGGCTGATTTACTCGATGAATGTTGTAAAAGAGCTCATTTGAGGTATCAGCTTCCAGAATCAACCGCGGCCTAATCTAAGCATGGAAAAAGTATTTTATCGACAAAATAACCAATCAGATTAAGATCTGGACTCTTTGGGACCAGAAGAGCCTTACAAATCTTTTGTACGGTCCTGATAGGGAGTCCAGTCACAAATGATGTTCTTGTGAACACAAATCAATCCCGTTCTTCCTTAGTAAATTCAATCTTCCTAATATATCTGGAGAAGAAGTCGCCCTGATACCCTAAACTTCACTAAAGTTTTTATTCACAATAAAGTTTCTGCCAGAAAAAAATATAGATAGCTACATTATAACAAAATCGCTGGCACACGCAAGCGCCGATTTGATCTTAACACATTGTATTCTCCTTTTTCTTTTTTGATCTAGGTACTGTAACCTCCAATGTATAACTGACCATCATTTATTTATGAATATTTCAGTATAGACCAAATAGTTAGGTAGTTTTTAGAATATTAAACACACACTCAAAAATCATGCCTTGCAAGGATCCAGAGAGTTATACAAAATTTGCTTGATTAATATGGATAAATAATTTAAATATGAAATGGAACTTACTTTGAAAAACAACTCTTTGAAATTACCTACTGGTCCTTGGTCAGGAGGCATTATATAAGTTTGTCCGCACGTCATATTTTATCTTTCTATCTCAAAAATTGGAGACAATGACAGCGAATAGTTGAAATTCAATTATAACAATCTTTTAATAACCTTTTGGAGGATTATGAAAGGGAATGGAAGACCTCATCATATGGAGGAGTTTTTGAGTTTGTTTCTTATGAATTAATACAGGAGAGGAACTCGGACTCGATCCGTGGATTGAATGTGGAGGGGATCATACCTCATTAACTAAAGCTCTACAAGTATATTTTGTATCTACCATGTGAACCATTAAAATATTGTAGTTCATTTAAGGATGAACGTAATAAGTATCATGGAAAGGAATTTCTGTGTTTATCAAATCAATTTTCTCCCGAAACAAAAAAATTACTATAGACATATATATTATAATGATTTTCTAATCCTAGGTGGAAACTTATTCGAGTAATTTTGATCTAATAATATTTTCTTTGCTTTGAACTTGACTTTGATTCACAACCCTATTGACTCATAATTGTAGTTATTTGTCGTTTGGGCCAGGGTTGTTTGTTAATAGTTGTCATTTTTTACACAAATGTCTTGTGAGAATTTGACACTTGATTGGATTTCAATATTTTTCTCATACATGCTTTTACATAAAAATTTAGAGGAAACGACAGAGCTATGCAAATGAACTCATTATGTTTGTATGTACTTCATGTCCATTGACTAATTAATCAGTTTTTTTTTAATATTATATATGTAATAAATTGATACTTAATATTTATCTAATAATATATAGCATGTAATAACACTCGTCAACAAAATTTTGACCTTGAATTGATTTGTTGTTTCACTAATTGTTTTTATCTCGAGAAACATGAAATTCACCTTTACAACACAAGGAAAACACAATTTTATATATCCTCAATGAGCTCTGATATCTAAATAAATATACTAAATATTTTCGTACATAAAATAATAATATTATTCACCCTGTGGGTTTTTTTACTCTTTTACTTTAAATTATTTCATTTCAAGTCAATTATTAATATTCTTTTTAAACCCTTACACGTTTTTGTTGTTTACATACAGCACCATTTTGCATATATATATACTATCAATAAGCTTTGATAGTTTAATAAATATACAAAATATTTTTTGAAGGAACCAATTTTAAATAACTTTTTATTATTAACTTTTTCTGCGGTTATTTGTTATGTTTTTAAGTTATATGTCAATTTATTTTTGTCATTGTGTTTAAAAAAAATAGATTTATTAGACTTTCAAATAATTTATTTAATTCTTCGTCACTTTTTACTAACAAGTAGTGTTCTGTTGGTACTTGTTTAGAACTGAAGTACAGTCCAGTTCAGTCTCGTTCCGGTCTTGTTTTGTGATGCATATCAGTCCTAAAAACTTTAGAGTTCGGTCTTTCATTCCTGACGTCTCTCAATTCTATTTCTTCTTTTTGAATCAGTTCTACTACTGACATTCCGAAGGACTGATAGTCTTAAGGACCGGTCCTGAGACAGGAATGGACCGAATAAATAAAGACTGACAAAAACTAATTACAAGAAAAAAATAAAATATTTTTAAAATCTGAAAAAATGTACATAGAAACTATATTTTGTCGTATTTACTTTTTAAAACAATTTAACCTTTTTAAATAATAGTTTTTCAATTAAAACCTTTAATTCATTATGAATTAAATTATAGCTTTTGACATATTATTTTCTATTTCTTATAATAATCACTTCAATATTGCAAATTTATGACGTTTCTTACAACAGGACCACCATATTTAATCATTAGATTAAATGAAAATAACAATTATTGTTAAAATCATTATTTGACTAATTGCTTTAGAAATAAGTTTTACATCCTTTTTTATTTTATTATATTTTTAAACTTCACTGGTTCAAAAATAATTACTTTTTACATACCATTTAAACAAAGTATTCTCCTTATTTTTACTTCCACCAACGATGTCAAACGGAGGTTATGTTATTCTCTCTGTTTGTCTATTGGTCACCAGGCTACGGCAAAGTTACTGATCGATTTTGATCTAACTTAGTACGAAGTTTGTTTATGGTCACAGTAAGAGATCATTAAATTTGGAGAGCTCTAGGTAGCACATAACGTTAAAAATCCTAATTAACTATAATTTTGAAATAAATGAGGGTAAGGGTTCAAATTTGTGTAATTATGCAGGTTTAACAAAGATGCTTAATATACCAAAAACTGAAAGATCATGATTAAAGGTCAAGTTCATAAAAACGTCAAAAATGCAATATTGACCATCACTTTTGAAGATACAGAGCTCAAATAATCTATTTGTGGCACACAATATATATACATATACAAAAAAAAATAAAGTATAAAGTCATGAAATAGACTGTCCAACAGCAAAAATGGTACAAAAACAGTATATGTTCTATTTAATAGAATTTGATCCCTTAATTCCAAATATGGCCTTATTTTTTATCTCATAGCCTTGTGGCCTTCAGAAAAAGGCCATACATTTTTTGATATTTTTGGCTATTTTTAAGGTTCAAAGCTGTTTTAAGTCCTCAGTGTTGAAGATAGGGATACATTATTCTAATATATTTTAAAGCCGAATGTTTAAAATTCTAAAACTATTTTTAAAATGTCTGCATCATACTTTCAATTCGAGTTCTCTTTGTTTAAAGTGGGAAATAGGAGCTTTTTATTCAGAGACTCATAGCTTCAAGACGAATAGATTCAAAAACTTTAAAAATATTGCGTTTGATAGCTGAAAGTATTAATTTTAATTAAAAAAAAAAGAACCTATCCAAAAACACTCTATATCATTGTCGATTTAAGATAAGACCAGGACAATATTTCAAGGGAAAAACTCATTTTTGAATTGATCTCATAATAAAAGTTCATAAGTATTCGTATGCCCCAGCTAGAAGAAATAGAAACAAAGAGAGATAAGAAGAATTGAGATAGAAACAAAAAGACATAAAAAGGAAAGGATTTGTTGCCAGGACCTCATTGAATGTCCAATTTTTGGAATCCTTCACTCACTACGGTTATGTAACGAGTCCTCTTGTGTCCATGAAGCTTGAACTAGTTTATTTATACAGTTTGAGACATGAAGCTAAATGCTATAACAAATTGTATACTATATCATTTCTTTTTCTCCTTTTTCTTTTTCTCTCTCTTTGTTTCTATCTTTTCCAGCTGGGGCGTACATATATATATGGACTTTTATTATGAGATTAATTAAAAAATGAGTTTTATCCTTGAAATATTGTCGTGACCTTAACTCAAATTGACAAAGATATCGAGCGTTTTTGGAGAGGCTCATTTTTTAAATCAAAGTTCATAGTTTCAGCTATCCAATGAGATTCTTTTAAACTTTTCGAATCTATTCGTCTTGAAGCTATGTGCCTCTGAATAAAAAGTATCTATATTCCACTTTGAACAAAGATAATTAGAGTTAAAAGTATGACGCAGACATTTTAAAAATGGTTTTATAATTTTCTAACATTTGGCTTTCAAATACATTTACATAATTTATCTCTATCTTCAACACCGTGGGCTTAAAACAGCTTTGAACATTAAAAATAGCCAAAAATAACAAAAAATGTAAATATATATATATAATCCTACGGACGCCCTTCGACTTGGAGCATGAGTAGTCCAACGGAACTTTGACTTAAATATAACTCTTCACTGTGGTGATGTAAACACTAACCTATTTCATGAAAGGAAGGAAGTCGGTAACTATTTCATCTTCAGAATGGGGACAAGAGGTATAGCAAGCGACAAGAAGCGGTCTAATCAGCACTTAGTGACAACACTCAACCTTATAAAGCATATTTGTGTCTACATAAGAGATAAATCCCAGTTATATTGTATGATAGTCACTATGGCTTGGTCTTCACCTTCGGAGACGAGGAGAGGTCGTTCCCTTCCTGTCATTTCTTGGACAAAAGGAGACAGTTATGACCACGTGTCTTTTGATAATAGTACTATTATCCTTTGAGATGTGTGAAGCTCTTCTTTGCCTTTATACCTGTTGTATTGTTATGTATACTTTAATGCCTCAAAGATGAGAGAGACCTTGAGGCTCTTCCTAGAACTCAAGTCATTTTTGAATTAAGCATGTACATTAGGGTGGTTTATTTTTCTACTTTTTTCGATGACGGCTTGTGTGGAAAAGTTGTGATATGGTCAAAAAACTACTTACCATGCAAAATTGCATTATCCTACGAGGTGATCTTTAGGTCACACATCTATTAAAATTATGAAAAAAGGCAAACAAACTTTGCTTAGTTAATTTGGAAATTTGCTAATAGTCGATAGTAAAAATAGATATCGGAAAAAGCCCAAGACTGGATGAGAAGCAGATGGTTTTTTAGTAAATGTTTTAGTTCTCTGATAAAAATAGATATAAAGAAGACCTTTTTAGTAATTTTACACAAAATAATTTTGATATACATTTTTTTAATCTATAAAAAGTGTTAAATAAGTTTTTTGTTTAAAATTCTCCTATGAAACCAAAAATCAACATAGAACCCATAATTTTTTTTTAAATTTAAAAAAAAATATATAAAAGATCACAAATTTCTTATGTTTAATTTTACAAAAAAAAACAACGTAATTAATATTTTTTACAGGTTAAAATAAGGTCTCTCATAATACATTCATGCAAGTTAATGATTAATTCGTTATTTTAATCTCTACTGTCTAAATAAATAACTTTGGTCTTCTTTCAAACTTAGAACAAGATGTGCTACCTAAAAATGACATTTTACATCGATTATTTTCTAACCATATCACAACTTTTCCAAACTAGTCGTAATCAGAATTAGAAAGAAACAAACCGGCCTAATATACACCCATATACATATTATACAACCATTTCTTGTACATAATATGTTTATACTCTCGCTGCAACACAACATGAAATGGAGAAATGAAAAAGACACAGCGAAAACGGTGCGTTTTTTTTTACTATGGAATCATTCTATTAATAACCATTCCCTACGTAGTGTATACGTTTAAATTTGCTTCCTGGAGCGAACAAGAGGGAAAAAGAGATGTGAGGTTCTTCTTTGACCATAGACAGAGAAATCACTCTTATCTCATTATTTTTCTGTCAACTGTTGACAATTTTCAAAAGAAGAAAATAATTATAAATGTATATACTGGGGACAGAGGAGAGCTGTGAGCCTTTGTTCCAGGACTTCTCCCTCCACAAAGGAACTGAGCTCCATAATAATAATTACTTTTCCCTTACTCTGTGTCTCTTTTCAATGTGTGTAAAAATAATTATTAGGCGTCATTACAAAAAATATATCTTTTCGTCTCTTTAAAATAAAATAAAAAGGATTTAGAAACAAAGCCTTCCCCTGGATTTGACATAATTTGTAAACTGATACTTTGTTGGTAAAGTGTTAAAAATAAACTCATGTTTTTTATGATGATGATGTTTTGAACTGTCATATATAATTAATCAATCTGATGGGATAGCCTACCATTTTTGTATATATATATATCTACATTACTGTTTACCTATATACAGGTTCCGAAACCTGATCTCTGTTCTTTATGAGTAAATAAATTAGTATTTTTCCCCCAGCCTCGCCTGTGATAAATGATTATGTTAAAGATGTTTTATCATTAGTGTTGGCTCAGATCTTTTACTTTATCTGGATGTCTTATATTAATAATGAGTGGTCCATTAAAATCTAAACACTTTGAAATTTAAACTTCAAAAAGATATAATTTACTAATTAACAATAGAATTTTAGAAAAAATTAAGCTATGAATAGATGTGTGTCTGCTTCCTCTTAATTATTAATGTAGGCGCCTTTAGCGGCAATGATTGCTTCCAGGCAGTGGTGGAAGTCCTGGCGCATGCTGCTACGGATGTAGTTATCTGTCGTGGCGTCCCAGTTCTGACTGACAGTGGCTTTGAGAGCCTCGGTGTTTGGATGAAGGACACAGCAGGCCTTCATCTCGACATGCACCTAAAATGTGTGGTTGAGGTCCAACAGTGTGATAAAAGAGTTGAAAAGAGTTTTGCAACAGAGGAGATGGGTTTTTTCATTGCTGGCTTCACCCTCTCCCCCCTCACAAGGCTAATTCCACCCACTCTTTGATAGCTCTCTGAATAGTCTGGTCTGAAATCTCGAGATCTCTTGCATGGGCCCGCATGGCCTAGGTTTTACTTTAACTCCTCCGGAACCAATTTGGCATTTTTGACAGATCCCTTCTTCCCCTCCAATGTTTTGGACTTGTTGACAGCTTAGACGTTGGTCCTGAAGACGACCAACTTCTTGGACTATGATATTGGAAATTCGTCGATCCCCTTCAAGTAAAATTTTCTCGACTTGTACTTAAGATAGAGAGCTTAAGTTTGTATTGTTTTGTAACTAATTATTTATTCTTTAATTTAACAAAATATAAATTAATTTGAATCACTCAACCTTATTAATTATTGAATTAGTAAGATTTCAGATTTCAATGGAATACCCGGTACATAACAAAAAGGTCTTAGTAATAGATGAACTTATTCTTTTGGAAAATGACTGGAAAATCTGGTTTTTACTTATTAGACATTAAATCCTTTTTCCTATTGAGCCTTGGTTACTAATTGATCGTTAGATCATTTTATATTTTCTGAAGTACATTTATGGACTACTTTACCAAAAACAAAAAGTTCTCTACAGAGTGCTTTAACTACGAGGAGCATTAAAAACCGTACCCCCCAAGGATGATTATTATCCCAACTGAGACACAAGTGTAAATATAATTTAAACTGCACTATTGGCCACATTCTAAAACTATTGTACTGTCAATAGTTATAAATGTGCCCTTCAGAACTGTGACTGGATTAATGGTAATATAATTGGAAGGTAAATTGTCTTTTCCAAAACAATTTTTTGATAGAGATCCTTGTCACTAGTGTTATAGAATCCTTATTTAGGAATGAAGACTGTTCATTTCATTCTCGATCCAGTCAAGTTAAGTCATACAACTTATAAATATCGGTCCTCTATGACGTCACACAACATTTTCTTTATGTTTAAACAGTTTTATTAGTAAAATTTGAAGGACCGCTCCAAAGGACTGATGGGACCGGTCCTAAGAATGGACTGAACAGTACCGAATAATTATTTATACTGACACTACTTATCTCAATCTTGCCCTTACTTTAATTTGGAGTACCCTCCTTATGTAAATGCCTGGTTGCATAACTATATCTTTATACCAATAATTCACCCATATAAAACAATATTAAATCCATCATGAATAAATCTCAAAAACATTGTCAAGAACTACTTATATAACGTAACAGCCTTCTGTGGAAGACCCGGAAGGGAAATGGTCCTTTCTTCCATATTTTCTATGATTTATGTATGGATATCCCTTAATGCCTCCCCCCAGCTTAAAAATCCCAACACTGATATATACCTAAGTGTGAATAGTATTCAGGGTCGTGTATAACTTTTTGAAAAAAAAAATAGAGTGTAGGATATTTTGAATATATAAACTTTTTTTAATAAAAGATAAATGGAAAAGAAGAAAAAAAATTACGTTTAAAATTTTCTGACAAAAATTAATATAAATTTTTGAAATGAATGGTATAAGAATGAACTAGAAAACTATTTAAATTCCAAAATTATCACCATATTAACAAAAAAAGACTAATCAAAATTTATTTTTCATAAATTTGACAACAAAGTTTTTAGTCAGGGGTGTAGCAGTGTCTAGCATTCCTACACCTTTCATGCAGTCATGGGCCTGATAGCACTATTTCAATTAGGTAGTCAATTCTCTCAAGTGTGTTATAACTCATGGCTGTCGCAAAACAATTTAATATAACAGTTCATTTGAATCCCTCATTATAATAAAGAACCGAATGAAAAAATTTCAGATCTTATACATGATTAAATTCTCAGACACTCAGTCCGGCAATGTATCGGCATTTTTACTCAATAGTAGGTTGCCAATAAGTTTATCCATCATAAATAATGTAGAAAAACTTTACACAACGAAACAGAGTCTATTTTGAAATAGTTATAAATAATGTCCAACAACCATAATTTTTGTAAGAAGGAAATTGCAAACACAAAGCTTTTATAAAAAAAACCACATGTGTGACCCGTCAACAAAGAAGTGAGGTAAAATGATTTTCTCAAAATTGAATGTGGGTTACTTCTTTATTCTAAGGCAAATTATCGTCAATTTCTAAAATCAAATTATTCTTATCAATCCTTCGAGTGTCTTAAATAGTACTTAAACTAACCAAAATCGATTGTCACGATAAAAAAAATGAGCAGTTGATGGATTTTATTTAAAAGTAGCCATATTGGAGCCAATGTACTTATTTTAAATCAAATAAAGGTACTAAACTAGAAATGAAGTTATTGGTCATCTAAGTCATACTAGAAATTTAAATATAAACCCTATAAGTGACTCAAATGTGTCTATGAAAGTTTGTACTATAAGTAATATGAAGTGAACAAATCAATAAATGGGCATTTTTTCCCTTTCTTTGATTTTTATTCAGGATTGATTTTATGTTGATTTACCACAAAAATATAGGTTATCTAGAGAATTACATTTTTTTAAATTATTATCCGGATACTACCCAACTCTTCTCCGTCATTAAACTATCTAAAATGGCTTTCAATAATTCCATATGGCTAGAAAACCTTGTGTTTTAGAATTGTGAGATTTAAACATATTGCTAAACTTTTTAATTATTTATTCATTTTGTTAAGTGACTGCCCATTTACCAGACATAGACGAAATGTATGTAGGTAATTGATATTTTATACTATTAATTAAGTTCCTTTATGTTATAAACCAATTATTTTTGATAGATCCAAACCATGATTTGATTATCAGACACTTTGTTCTACAATAAACGAAACCTTTACCATGTTTTCTGTCGAAATATGTGTCATGATTTATGCTCAAAAGGATTTTCTATGAGCAATGTGTCTAATGATTAGAATTTGTCTGGAAATATATTAGGCAATATTTTTAGATCTAGACAAGAGACATAATTGAAAATTGACCCACTAAAATCTTCTGATCCTTTGTTTATTATTGACCGACTGATATTCATAAATCACTAGCTATCAGATCTTATCCTTGATTATGACATCGGAGCTTCTGTCCAGGGAAAAAATACCGACTAATGAGTCGGCTCCTTGACAAAATGATTGAATCACCTCATTCCGTCTTTCTATGGAGGTATGTCTATAATTAAAGAGTCATGTTAACATTTAATTAGCATTTTCCTCTGCAAATAATGAGTAATCTCGTGAAAGAAAAATCCTAACTAATGCTTTGTCGACTCTAACAAGTATTGTTAGGGGTTGGGTCGACCTGAGTCGATGACTTTTTTACTCGAATGCATTGGTATTAACAAATCCATTGAAAGTTAAGTATTTAGTTTCCTATTTTTCTTTTTTTTTTCAAGAATGAATACATTTTCAATTACTTCATTTAATATCATGACATTTAATAGTGTGTTTTCATGTGACGTCACCTTCGTTGATATAGGCCATTTTGGTGATCCAAACAACCAAGTGTTATAAAAATAAAAACTCTTTTTTAATCATTATTAAGGAAAATACTAAACTATATGATGTCAAAATAGGACTAATATATAAAAAGACTTAAAAACCTTTCTCTCTATAAGCAATATGTACCTCTATTGCCTAGATGTACAATATATCTTGTACGAAAATGTATTAAAAACATGTTATAACATCGTTACCCAGGCTTATTTCTATATTGCAATGTATAATAAGATTTTTTTCTCTAATTATCCTATTTTTCTCGTTCCTAATCGATCAATAAAAAAATAATTGTACAAAACTGGCCGTTTCATAGGGGCTTTTAATTACTAATTACTTCCATTTAATTCAAATATCCCTGTTCATCATTGGCATGAAGTAGTATTCAATGTAGTCGTTAAGTCTTTTTGTATTCTTTAAAGCCATTAGATGAAGTTTCGTTAAGATCTATTGGAAATTTGTCTATTTCAGGTAGTAAAATATCAAATATGAGACCAAAATATGACGTCTCCTTCAATGATGGCGTTATTTATGACGTCAGTGTAAACGCTTTATAGTGTGGCTGGTGTTGTTTTTTTTAACTCCGTAACCCTATTTGACCCCAAATAAAAAACTAAAATAGCAACTGTTGAAACAGACAGTTTATGGTGGAAAATAAATATTTCACAAAATTTTTTATTTATTCTGAAATTATTGAAAAATCGCGGGAAAACGAGATCCAGAGAGAGAAATCCTCGTAAGAACTTTTTTTTTCTTCCTTTTCTTAATTATCAACTCGACTCAAGTTGATATAGCACTAACTCTAATTATTTTCCTCCCCTTTATTTTCGTAAACCGTTAGTACATAAATCACTAACTGATCTATACTTGAAACTTCGAGATAACCAATGGTGAAATTGACTTTTACATCCTTGTTTCAATATGATGTAAGATTCAGTATGAATTTATTTGAAGTAGATATATATCGATTATCCACATTTGTACCCGTTCTACCTTGTATTTAATAACTATTCATACTCAAAACCGAAAATTAATATTAAACCGTATCCTCTTTTTAAAATACGAATACCCGAGTCTTTGTCCTTTATTAGAATATGATTTCAAAATGAATTATAATCCACATACGATTGAAATAGAGACTTGGTGAAGGGAAACAGCCCCCACCTACCCAACTATTTAATAGACTGAACTTATCTAATGATACTAATTATATTTTTTCCAATTTTTCAAGAGTAAAATTTAAACAAGAGGTTTTGTGAGCACATATATTTAACAAAATCATCTGAAAATAGTGCTTGACACAACTTTTATTCAATATGTGAGCACTCGGCTCTAATAATGGCCTCAATACGAAGCCTAAATTCATTTTCCGACCTGGACTATGTAGTCAGAATCAAGCAATCTTTTTGAAAGGAAGCCTCTAGAGAACCAAGCCCAAGGTAGCTAATAAAAGTATTGTTTGGACATTATTTGAATAAAAGAACAAAACTAAAAGGGGCCCTCGGTAGAGTTCAAACCTCTGCTGATGTCATTTGGTAACGTTTTTATGCTATCTTGATCTCTCAAAAATTAATTACTTCTTACTGTGACCGTATATATATAATCTTTGTACCAAGTTAGATCAAAATCAATAAGTAACTTTTGACCTAATCCTGGTAACCAAAAGACATTTAAACAGAGGCAAAACCATAAAAAACGTTCAACTTCGTTGGTGGAGGTAAATAGGGTGATTTTATGAGTAAATTTGTCTAAAATATGACTTAAACAGATACCAATTTTTTTTCTAGATGATAATGTGAATAGTGTTTATTTTTTATTTTTCAAAACTATTATCATTATTCTTTAATTATTGAAGAAATAACATCTAAGTATAAAATAATCACTAGTGGGTGTCCTTGTTGAACTTGTAGTATAATTAAGGATCGACGTCGGACTAATTCTAGTCTATATATTCTTTCTAGATACAGAGTGAGATTGGTGTTTTGATCTCTCTATTCATAGCATCTTGTAAGTAATTTAATAAAACTTCATGACATCCAAGCTTCTCTCTTCCCAAACATTCTTCAAACTGTCAGGGTTACCATGTCATTTCTCAGTTTCTTTTATTTCTACATACAAAATATTCATATGGAATAGAACTCTATTTATGAGTATTTGTACCCTTACCTGAGAATGATCAAACTTGATACCTGGGTCAGTATCCGTAACCGATTTTTGTAAAATATATAAATATTGGTATCCATACCATCTACATCTTTAATTTGGAGTAGAGAGGGTTGACTGACACTTAGTTAGCTCATTCAGTATCAATTTGTATGCGTTTACAAATAAGTAATCCTTTGGTGAATAACTGTACCCATTTTGTTATTCTTATCATCTTTTGAATGTTTTGTTCTGAATGTAAACAAAATATTATGAGGATTGCTCATATGTAGAAGAGGGAAAATACTGATAGAGGACGACACTCTCCCTAAAGTAGCTGTATTCTTATTGTTATCGTTATTTTATACACTGGTCAACTAAACAGTCAGTATATGGTACTTATTATAGTCGTAGGATACCGTTTTCCCGGAATTTCCTGTGCTTGTATATCTTCTAGAAATCGCACATTTAATTATTTTTTTTACGTACAAACTTCATTTATTTATAGGTATTTAGGACAAACATGTATTCAACAGTCAAGTAAGGAAGCTGAAGAAGTGGTCGCTATGTGCAAATTGTCTCTTAAACACGACTAGCTATTTTGAGCAAATCTGAAATTGAAAACTGTATATGGCCACTTAAAATACATGCCTAAAATAAGTAACCCTTTGATGGTAGTGCATTAAATAAAATATTGAACACACTAAAATTGGCACTCAGTAGAGTGCAAACCTCCACCTATGGTCATTTGTCCTTCGTTGGATTTTTCGCTTTATGAAGGATCCTTACTAAACATATACATGGGGATACCAATTTGAGTTCTGTACCACAATATGTCCCAAAGTCATTGTTGATCATTTCTTTTTATCGTTTTTTGTTACCTTGACCTTTGACCTTAACATCTCAAAAATGTAATGGCCTCTTAATGGTGACATATATTCTAGTAATGTGTGGGTATACTTTTAGCCAGCAGGTAGGGTTGTGTATATTTTATAATTATACCACCCACACCTCCTCAACTCCACGAAAAATTTAGATCGTTCATGGTTTGTTGTTGAAATTGTTTTTTTTTTCGTGAGTCGGATTTAGTTACCGAATTCTAAAAAATGGGACCCGGAAACTCTACAAAATTAACCCGTTCACCATGAGTAGAAATGATAAATTAGAATAGATAAGTAAGACAAGCTTAAAATCTAATTTTTGCTTAAAGTACACAAATAAATATTTAATTTACATAATATTAACGGGATCCCGCTATACAACAATTTGCCGGGAAATGAGTACCTATAACTCTATAAGGAGCCATATTTAAACTCACATAACTCCATAACATAATACATGTTTTGAGAACAAAAACCCTTCTGCTATTGTCACAAACATTGACATATATTGTCTGTGTCAATTTTGACAAACTCAATAACGAACAAAAATTGGAATTATTTTTGTAGAGGGGTTATTTTGATTAGAAGTGAATTCATAATAATACATTCATATTTAGATAGAGTACTTCTTTGAAGAATGGGCGGTAAACGTCTTTCATTTTCCATATTTTTGAGGGTGCTCAAAATTTTTGAATTGTTTTTTTTATTTTTAAGGAGGAAATATTTGCTTATTTTTACGTGGTTTAATGTGTTTATTTAAGAGGCACCTTTATACATAGAATAATAAGTGAGTAGAGAATTTTAAAAAGAACGCTTCGAAAAGAATTAATAATAATAAACTTTGCATTGGTATTTTGTTTTTTGACGATTTGTATTTTGATATATCGTTACTACAGGACGATATAGAAATCTTGCGAATATATGAAAGGGAAAAGTGGTCAGATATGAGTAGGTATTTTACCAACTATTACCAGCTCTTGGGTAGTTCTTCATTTACTCGTAATAGTAGAAGGGATGTCTGGATAGTTTAACAAGATGGAATTCGAGTTCAACAAATCAACGTTTAGAAAAATAAGAACAGCCGTCAGACGTCATGGTCAAGACCTACATAAATATAAAATAAAGAAAATTTGATTTTTTATTTTTATTTTCTTGATCCCTCAAAATCTTGATTTTGTCTTGGTCTCTAGCAAAGCGGATTTGATCACAAAACTTTATTGCCCGCTTTCAAGTAAGAGGATGACAAGTGAATTCGTTGATTGATAAAAAGTATAATTAAAAAAATCTCTTCTGCAAAACTCTCAACATTTATTGTGCAAGAACATTCAGCTTCTTACGGCCAGACACGTTCATCTCTACCATCAAAATATAGTCAGTTCACTCGACACTTTACGTTTAGGAGTACTTTCTTCATTTTTTTAACCTTTTAAATGTACTATTTCTTTCTGAACAAGTGCCCCTTATCCAGGGCTTACAAATTTTGCAAATAGTTTTAAGCAAATTTACCATTTAAATACTTCTATCCCACAAATTGAATTTTAAAGACAATTTTGTATCCTTAAAAAGTTACCCTAAATTTGATTTCCAAACCTTTATTTGGAGACTAACATTGAAGGTAATGGTTGAAAGTGGCGGATTCTGCTATTTCTATAATAATTTAATATATAAATTGTAGGGGAAAATGTTCTATTTGAAACCGTTACGTCACACTAAAAACATAATTTAGAGTGTAATTTTGTTACGGGTAATTTTTGTGAAGAGATATATAAATTTTGATTGAACATATTGAATGAATATTTATTCGATAAGTAAGTAGGGCAAAAAAATGATTAATTATTATGTGTACATACACGACTCGCGGGCTATCTTATACCGATAGTTTGTGGGTCCAACACTTGAATTACCATTACTAAATTATGAAAATATGATTTTTATGCAATCAAGAAAATACTTCTCAAAACATATTTGTGATACGTTTAAAAACTATAATTTATTTTAAATATGTCCTCTTACTCACGCAATAACATTGCTTGTGTATGGCAGAAAATAGATTGGCAGCTATTGACGATAAAGGCCGTGTCCACGATGTGATGATAGTATCTCCAATTGAGTCAAAATTTTCTCCAAGATACCCCAAACTGCCATGTATAAGGGGTTGATCTCAGAGCTGGAGGGAGACCACATGGAGGCAGGTTTGAAGTCAGCCATATTGGTACTGCAGAAGTTTTGGATTTTTCGGGACTGTATAGGGTATTAATGGACTTGTTGATGTTGTAGGGAGTTCGATGGAGATACCGACATTCTCTGGAAACTTATCGACACTGACAGCGCTATGGCGGAGATCGCATATGGGTTGCCTTTTTTTTTTTTTTTTACTCCGACATTTTTGTACATACAAACATTGAAAAAAAACCAAAAACTTGTTTATTTTTGTTCCTGCTCTCGTTTGGTTGCGTTATGAAACCTTGAAATTAAAAATAAGGGGGATGAAATCGTAATTAAATACTACTGCATGTTTTGGTTCCCCACTCTGTATATAGTGTAAAGAATTGTCGTCAGTATCTGTAAAAAAGGGCTTTAAGACTAGTAAATATGGGAGGGTCAACATTTTAGGGGTGAAACGCATCAAAAGGGCGTTTTTCTTCTCTTAAAGATTACAATCCTATTATTTAAGAAACGAAATAAGCTTAATTTTTTCATAAAAAGAAATACAAAAATCAAACTTTATTTGTGTATTGTAATAAAACGACTGTTTGACAATATTTATTTAGTATTATTTTTTTAGTAAGAGATATATTATGTATGCATATAAACTTGTAAATATCTATATTTTTACCCGATAGATCTTGATATTGACATTATATTATATTTTGTTCTATTTGAACAAAGATCGAACCCTCTTATCAAACGAACGTAGAATGTAAATAAATATACCTATACTCATTGCTATACAACAACCGTAAAAAGAAAATAAATTAATTGATCTATGAAAATCTTACTGCACACATTTTCCCCGCCAGTCATTTTTCTTACATCACTAGAGAAGTTATTTTTGAAAATAAAAAAAAGTTTAGAAATTAGGAAAGGAGCCTTTTATTTTCTGCACATTATTTAATAGGTCATGGTGGTGTTAGCACAGTGGTGCTGGAATTTTTTTGTAAGTAGGGGCAACCTATATTGTCTGTCGACATTTTGCGAAAACATAATTTAAAAATACCACATTGTAGAAAAAACTAATATATGCAATTGATGATGATTAATCCTGCAATCAAATGTAATTATAATTTAAATAATGTTTCTCCAATTTTAAAAGATTAAATATTGATGGATTTATAATTCATTCAATAATACATAATTATTCGATCAGGAATTGAACAGGTATATCGGAACTCCAATATATTCGATCTGAACGATGGGTCCATTCACATTGTACATTGACTCTTAATCATTGATTCCTTCTTTTTTCCCCTCATATTTTATCTTTCTATTTTTTGCTTTTGTTATAACCATGAGCCATTTAGCTAAATTATTATGGTTACAGGATTGTACTTATAGTCTCCTGGATCATCTTCTTATACTAGGGGTGTGTTTTGGATATTTTTTGAACCGATTCCAATAGATAATTAGACTTTAAATTCAAGTAGAACCGGTTGTTTATAAAGATATTTTTTATAGCCACGAGTAATTGTTAGATTTAATGCCAAAGAAACTTCAAATGTACATATATCAATAGTTAAAGTGCGGGAAACAAACAATGCAATTACATCTATGTGACTTAATTGCATTGCTATCAATTCTTTCTAAATTTGTAAGACAGATAATGCCACAAAAACCATGAACTATTTTGTTATTTGAGCCTTTCCTTGTTAATAAGTCAGTGTTAAAAAAAGTGGGAAATACTCAAAGTTACCCATCAATAGGGATATGAAAAATTTGGGGATCAAAACGGGTATTAATATAAACATATAAAACTTGCTTTTGCAGATGATAATATACATAGGCAGACAACCCCCTCCTTTAAAAACATTTTTAATTACATGTCGTAATCCTTGACGTAGGTCTTGATTATTCGAAAAGTACTATGGATTGGGTGCCACTCATAATTTTATAACATTTCTAGATTCCTCCCTAAATATCTCAGGAATCAAAAATGAAAGTCCAAGGAAATGATACAGACTAATGATACTGCATTTTAAGCCTTTCGTTGATGAACATTATAGTTTCATTATTAAGGTTATAGGAGGATACCTGTTCGAACATGATTCTCCGTTCTTTCTAATATATTCTTTTGTCGCAGTCAGGAGAAACGAGAACGAGTCGAAAAACACTCAGCGAATCGTAAACTCTTAACATTTTAGATAAACAAAGTTTGAAAATATAATTGATGGCTGTTCCTTGTATAGAATCCTCATGTTTCAATATTTTGATACAAATAATCCCTTATGTAACCTCAATATCTCAATATCTTGTGATAAATCCCAAAAAGTGGAATCTCTGGTTATGTGAGTATGAGTTGATGATATGAATGTCCAATTACCACTATAGTTAAGCGGGGCAGACTTATTGAATGAATTACTATATAATATTATTGTTGTGAATATTATGTCGTTCTCCCCCCAATAAATACAAGAGACATTTTAAGTACTTTTCAAAGTGCTGTAAAAAAGTTCATGATGTTTAAAAATAGTTTTTTTTCTTTATTAGGAATTTGGTTGAATGGTTTTGAATGGTATGTCACTCAAAATGTATATACATGTTGTTTTTTTCCCCCATTCTTAATGTCTTCATAATAAGTACAAACAGAGAGATAAGATACACTATCGTATGTTGACAGCCTTTTTCTCTCGATCTGTTCTTCAACTTTTTATTTTTCCTTTCTTTTCTTTACAAAAGAAAAAAACAAAGCAATAAATGGTTTGATTGGACTTGAAGCAGTGGATTACAATGCAAGAAGTAATCCTCAATTAAATTGTGCATTACTGGAGGAAACGTAATTCGGTGGACTTTTTGAATGTATTTCTTTTAGACATTCAGTTAATGAGTATAATCTATATACAACGTGTAATAGCGTATCGTGTAGTAAACTTTGAAAAGGTTCCATTGACTTACTCAATAATTAAAGGGATTTCCCCCCCCCCCTAAATATCAACTAGTATTCCAATAAAAACAAACAATTCCTGAGAAACACGTTTTTCATCAGACCAAGGACAACTGAGATGAAAGCCAAAATAAATTATGTTTCGTGGTTTCGTGGTCTTAGGAATGAGTTTAGTTACAAGGAAATCTCCTGCATCGTCTTTTGCTCCAAGGGTCTCATTACCAAGATTAAAAAGCGGAAGGACGATAACAAAAGTCTTGAGAGGAAGCCTGAAAGACACAAGGCAAAAAAAAAACTCATAAGTGATGTGAGAACGATTTGGCAAATATACGGCCCTAGTAATATGACCTCCGTCATCACAAGACTATAATCCTCTTGACTATGGGGTCTAGGGCGCAATCGAGGTAAAGGCCTGTGCCACCTCCGATGTGAATACCCCAAAGTTTATCCGTAGAGATAACGTGGGCTGACATTTTCGAGTAATACGTCAATAAAACCTACATGGACCTCAGGACTAGGATCCAGACCATGATAGTGGCCCAGATTGTCCACTTTGAGATATAATTGTTTATATAGAGTCTTGATACTTGTCATATTGAGAATCATTTTAATTTTCGGCTTGAAAAATGTCTTGACAATTCGCAGGAACAAACTGTAATGTAAATAGAGGTTAATGGGATAGAACATAGTGAAAATATGTTTTACAATTTTTGCCAGCACGTCATATTTTCTTTTTCTATCTCAAAATTTGGGAGACCAATTATTGTAATCTTTTAATAATAAAAAAAAAAAAAAAACTTTGCTGGCAAAGCGAATTAAAAAGTTATTGAAGTAGGAGGAAATTAATTTCTACTTTTTCGATTTATTCAAAGATGAAGAAGCATTATGAAGGATCTTGAAAGTATATATCCCTAAATTCTAAAAAAAAATGTTATCATGATTACTGTAAGATATAAGAAAGAGTTGTAGTGCATCTTGAAATGTGATCTCCTCCAGTATCGTCATATCAGACCAACTACAAGCCGCCCCACACACTCGATACTCCATAAGAGACGAACACAATACTTTTTCCACGAAATGAAACCTTTCATCTACTTTCAAAATCATAAAAAGTGCTGGCAGACCCATCCTCGTCCTATTTTCAGTGGCCTGCCCTGACAGAAAGAGGTTATGCTCCAAGATTTATAGGTGCATAGCCCTGTCAGTCCTCCCTTTGATGCTGCCAAGACGTCCCTTGGCAGAAAAATACCCACAAAACATAATGTGTCTACTCCCATGTTTGTACTTAAACTCAATATTTTTTTCCTTCATATTCAGTCTTTCACCGTTATGACAAACCTACTATTAAAATTATAGACCGTTATTTTCTTTGTAAGTGGGCAAACATACAGAGTTTCATGAAGGGATCAAATACTAAATTTCTCCATATTCTTGGACGATAATGTTCATAACTTTTTCTACAATGTCCTTTTTTTAGATCCTATTAACTCATTTCTTAAGGGGAGTTTCCCCGTAAAAAACGATTAAGATAAATTTAGTAAAATGTACTTATATGTATATTCTAATAAGATCATCTCATTTTACTCCTTAATTCGAGAATGTTTAGTAAATAATCAAATGATCCGTTCAGAAAATCTAACTAATATGAAGGATAAATCAGTGTGTAATGTTCAAGTACATAATTGGGTCTCCTAGCTTTCCTGACCTCGCTCAGAAAGTTAAGAGGGGGTCCTCGTGTATTAGGACAGTACCAAGTAGCTCTTTAAGGTCTTCCTGATGGCCCTAGCAGTGATTCATTGATTGGGTGGGGTACTCCTTGATCTGATTCTCCGAGCTGGACAGGATCCCCGGATTACTCTTTAAATTGTGCCCTCTACATAATGCTTTTCAGGAGAGATCTTCACCATCATTCTTCATCTTGCCCACATTGAAAACCAGGCTCCTGGAGCAGTTCACGTTCTGGATGAACCAGAATGTCAAAGAATAACTATTTTTTTGCTGAAATAATTGAAAAAAGTAAAATTAAATAGCAGTCCACGTTTTGCAGCCCTGTATATCTTGTAGGACAAGGAACAGGGTCACGAATTTGAGTCCCACTCTCCCTTCAAAAAAGAAAAAGAAAAAAGGAAACAAATTATTTCTTAATTACCGGAATTTTCAATTAATTTTTCATGTTACGAAGTATATGGGAAATACGACAATTTCTCAGTAATTTATTTTGACTTTGTTTTTTGAGGACAACCGGAGGGGGGGAGGTGACCTTTAAACTGAGATACCTACCCATAAAGGTGAAGAAGTGGATGATACAATTTTTGGCCGGATGTAAGACTTTTCATTCATTCATCCATTGATGTTATCACCCATGGACTCAATTTAATATAAAAACAAAATAAAAAACAAGAACAGCTTTTATATAAAACGAACATGGACTTTGATTAATCATAAAGTTTGTCAGGTCATGTGATTAACACACGATACCATTTCCTCTCTGTGTTAATAGACTGACATCTAGGAAATCAGTTTGATATCTCTTTTTCCCCTGTTAATGGGCCTTATTTAACAGATGACAAGCTCATTTCATCAACATACAGTTCCTCTGAGTAAAGGGACTACAAATTACAACATGAACGGAAATAATCTCCTTAGGGACTCAAGTTGTTATAATAACCATCCTGGAAGAGACGCAAGGCGTTAACAACAGTGTATACATCATTTCCCATGTTTGTGATTCTGGATGTAGTTCTGTGAAAGATCACATTTGCGGTTAGGAAACTTCAAGAGCATCATAATCATTGTCTACCTACATCAGATTGAACCTTTAAGGATAATTATTCATTCAATACCCCCCTCAATTCTGTGGGTGGATGATGGAGCAACAACAAATAAAATCAAAAACAATTGAGGATGTCCTTGTGAAAAAAGGAAAGTTTTGTTCACTATGCACAAATACTCACAATGACGTCAGACTTGTAGATAATAAGTGGTTTTAGGGGGAGTTTATCCCAACTCATCTGCACTTGGGCACTGTACTGGATAGTTTTGTTTATTGAATTAATTATTAGCGTTTGAGTTATTGGTCTCGAGGAACAGACAAAGGTTGATTAAATAATACATAAGATAACTCTCCCAGAACTCGTATGTGTCACTCTCTGTTTTTCATGAGCACACTCACACATGGTTATTCAATGCTTAAATATTATCACCTAAGATGACAAACCTCACTCAAAATCATTAAATAACATTGAAAAAATGTGGCTGACTAATTTAGTGAGATTTATGCTTTCGATGAGGATATCAGGAGCATCTTATTAGGGGAGTCAGCAAGGGGAGAGCTGTATGGCTATAGCCCCCCCCCCCTCCAAATTAAAGAATTTTTCTTTTTACTAGAAAATTTAATATTGCAAATTTAATTAAATATTTCCAAATTTTTTTTCCAACAAAATTAATTTTTGGTGAATAGCTATGAATTTTTGAATTTTTTTTCCGAAATATTTAATTGTTTGAGAATGGTTATACATTTTTTAATTCAAAAAAAAATAATTATAAATTTAAAAAAAATAATTCCAAGAAATTGAATTTTTCAAAAAAAAATTACACAGATTTCACTTTTTTTCAAAAATATTATGAAAACCATTACCCCCCCCAAAAAAAAAAAAAAAAAAAAAACAATATATATATATATATTTAATCCTGCGGACGCTTTTGCTCATATTACGAGTTTATGAGATGAGACAAAAGTCCTTATAATATAAATATATAAAAATCTTTATTATTAATAAAGGCAACCTAAATGAAAGCTTCTTTTTTAAAACATAGGTTATCAAGGAATGTCTTTCTTAAATAATTTGTAAAAAAAAAATAAAAATGTTAGTCACAAATATTTAGACCAAATTTTTATTGATGTTTCAATACTAAACTGGTTCTTGATGCCTCATTACGTCATTAAAAACTGTGCTATAAAAGAGAGTTAATTGAACTGAACAAATTCCCTTTAATCAACTCAGTAAAAATGAAAAGGTATTTTATAAAATTATCAAACTTCTGAACTAGACATTAATAAACAGAAAAAAAAAAATCTTTCAAAGCCCATGTAAGTGTATGTGAATGTCCTTAAGGACATTTTTTTTTATAACATTAGAAGAAAAAGTATCAAAATATTTACGAGGACAACAAAAAAATATTTTGTTAACACCAATAGGTAATAAAAAATATTTGCAAACGCCTATGATTATAATTTCCGATCCATTGTATTTTGTCTTTCCTTGAGTTCTGTATAAACTAATGTTATTCCACTACTCTCGCGGGTTTGTTCATCCCTCAGCAGTCCCTTAGTTGCATTAGTAAATTATTAACCAATTTTGAAGAATTTTGTCATTAAGGCTACAAATTACTCGGTAGTATATAAAAAATACCTAGGTACATACCCGGTTCAATCCGAGTTTCAAGTTCTATTACCAGTTAATAATCAGTGGAACCCATACTTACTATATACAAAGGCCCTTAGGTGTGATTTTTTTTTTATCAATATGATATGGAATCAGTAGTTTTCCTGGCAACAGGTTTTTTTTTTTTTTGATTTTCTGTTTTTTTATATCTGAAATGCCAATAATAATCGATTTGGAAACTGCTTCATTTCATTCACCCCAATTTATGAAGGTACTGATGAGTTGTATCCGTCCGTTTGTCTGGATACCATATTGTTTCATCGCTGTCATTACCACCCATGGATTCTCTCCCCCCTTTTGTATTTTATTTTTATTATTTTACTTGTAGGTACATAAAAATTACAAGATGTTGTATATGTAGAAAAAAAAAGAGGAAAGAACAGTAAAACAAAAATCAAAATAAAAGCCGTTCAGATACTTTCATCAAATAAGTAGGGAAGATGTGGCCAGTTGTAGCCCTTTTTCAAGAGCAAGATTCCCAACCAGGACTCCACGGAGCACAATTCTCTAGGGAAGGGATACCCAACTTTTTAATATAATGGGCCGCATGGTCACTTGTAATATTCTAATAGGCCACAAAACCAAATAAATTAAATTTCTTGAAAAATGGCTTTATAAAATAAATTGGTTTTTTTTAATTTGAAAAAAATTAAAAAAATTATCCGCTACATAATTTGATCATATGACCTCTCCATTTTTTTTCTCAAAGAAGAGCACATTCAGCTGCTTCTGCGACCATTCTGAGACATGACAAGGTGTTGAATATGTTGCACGTACTGAATTGGGACGCAGGTCACATTTGAGGCCTCTGAGTATGAAATCTCCATATTACCGGGTTTGGAGAAAAAATCTTTACACTTTCAATATGGAACTTTATCAAGATGTATTTCAGAAACCAGATGTAGTAGGGTATGTCAATAAAATAAAAATAACCAACATGATCTCTTGGCTACTCTAATTATCGATGTAGCCCCCTTGGTAGCAATGATAGCTTCCAGGTGGTGACGGAAGACCTTGTACCCATTGCAGATGTAGTTCTCAGACATGGCACCCCTGTGCTGGTTGATGGTGTCCTTAACGTTGTTGTTATTTGGGTGACGGACGGTGCAGGCCTTGGACTCAGCATGCACCTAAAAAGTGATGTCCAAGGGGTTGGCATCTGATGAGTAAGGGGCACATTTTCTTTTGCCAGAATGGCAAGTTGTCCTCCAACGGCTTCTGGGCCTTTTTGGACGTCTGTGCAGGTGCATCATCCTGCTGGAACACCATATTCATGTCGGGAGTCATGTTGGAGATCCCCAACTGGGTTGCAGTCTCCGTTGGTTTTTTGCCAGCGTCCAAAAGTGTGCGGACCGAAATTCTTTGGTAACGATCAAATGGCATTTTCTCGGCTTCTAAGACACTTAGGAAGATCTAGCTTTTTCTTTTTTTAGTATTGCACCGGAAAATGTTTACCTCATTCACAAAAACCTTGATTTATGTAACAAAAACAAAGCGTAAAGATTTTTTAGCCGTACCCGTAAAAGTCATAGTCACGGTGCAACACCGATCCTCGTGTGTAAATCCAATCTTCTATATATTTGGTGCATGCCAAAACTTCACTAAAATTTGCTATTAAAATACTAGTTTTCCTGGCAAAAAAAAGAGAACCTAATGATATAGCTGCATTATAACAAAATAGTTAGCGCACGCAATCACCAATTTGATCTTAAACCCTTGTACCTATATTGGGATATTAAATACAATTAGGCTTAGTTCTTGAATATTTTATTAATATTTGGTTGTGTTTCTACGTTTTTTAATTGTCGTATTGTAACATACTGTAAATTGTTTCCAATATTTCAAAATATTTGAAATAAATTATGGCTATGAAAAAGCAACAATGTTGCAAATGTCCAAAGTATACTTATCGATATCGCCAGAATCATTCTCATCTCCTTAATGAATAATAAACAACAATAATAAAATAAAAAAACCTTGAAAACAACAACTCAGTTATGAACCATCTTTAATTATCATAATAGCTAAGAAATCAAAAAACGTTATCTCAGGAGAAGAAGAAAAAACAAAGAATAAACAGCAAACTACTTCAAAATCAATAATAAATTTGTAAATGTGTTGTTTTTTTTCGTTCAAAAATCAAATCGCTCTAATGAATGAAGGAAAAGGCAAAGAAAAGAAAAGAAAAAGAGATTTATTAACCGCCATTTTCTTTTCTTTTTTATATCTTTTTTTTTTCGTCATTTATATTTTTTTTTGTGGTTGTACAACATAGATTGATGATTTTTCCAAATACATAAATAGTAAAAAAAAATAAAAATATATATATATATAATAGAAGTTCGGAAGTCTTTTATAGGAAATTAGTTAATAAATATGTATAATAATAATAAAATATAAATTCGGGAAATGATAAGGGAGCATTTATCGGTAAATTATTCAAAATAATAATACCTCCTAAGGGGTACCAATCAAGTATGTATATAATGATATATATATTTATGGTAGATATATTTGTTCAAAAACGCTTCTGGGGGCTAATCTTATGCATATACTGTATACATAGATATACTGTAAGTAACGTGTATTTGACTCCCTATGATGTCATTGATTCACCTGACATTGAATGTGTTTTTGAGATGTGGTCTGTCAACATAAAAGTAAGCTAGAATAATTTTTAACAAAATTGAGTGTGGATTATATTTGTCAATATCTATAAGTAAAATATTCTTACAGTCCGGCTGGGTTTTTACCAGCCACGGGATAGCATGTCGTTAAAACCCTGGATATAGGCTCTTAATCTAATAAAGATTTTAAATTATAATTAAAATTCTTGACTATCTCAACTCAATACATTATGATGCGTAGTTTAAATTAGGTTGAGAAACTTTTTCAAATTTTAAAATGGGGTTACTGGGGAAAGTTGTCGATGAGTAGATAAATAATTTGTGTCAAAATATGAGCTCAACAGAGTGGGTTTCAGAGATTGTTTCCAAATTACAAATGAGTATTGATTTATTTAGCGAGGATAGGCCACTTAACCTATTCACTCTATCCTAAAAACAAGATCACTCTACTTATTTTTATAAAGAGTAACCATATACTGGAAATTTATTGTTATATTATGTTAGAAAAATGTTAAAACATTATTGGTTTGCGCTCTTGATGCATAAAGATAAAAATAACACCGAATATTTGCTTGAAGATTACAAAACTTGATTTGTGGAAACAAATTTGCTTTTCAATAGGGGGGGAAAAAATGAAGTATTTGATCATTATAGTGTAAAAATACCACTCTATTTTCTTCAGAAATTAAACTTCATAGCAAAATTGCTACTAATAATGGAAAATATCAATTAGAGAGGGGAACCTCCAAAATACGTTACAGCTTTCTGAAATTTAACATGTAGGGGCATCCTCAGAATTATATATATATATTTTTTTTGGGTGGGGGGGGAGAGGGGGCATGGTTTGGGAATTTTTTGAAAAAAAAAAAATCGAAAAATTAAAATTTTTAGATTTTTTTCCCAAAATTCATAATTATTTACAAAAAATACATCAAATTACACTTTTTTTGAAAAATAAAATATTAAAATGACATTTTTTGGGAAAAAATTATAACAATGTAATTCATAATATTAAATTTTTTTTCAAAAATTCACAATTATTTATAAAAATTAAATTTTCTTGGAAAAAATTTTCAAAAATATACAGTTATTAAATAAATAAAAAAATTTTAAATTTTTTTTTTTATTAATACATATTTTTCTCTGCTGCAAAATTTGCCCGAAGGATAAAATTATTTTTAGTAAGATGAAAAAAATTCCTTTAACAATAAAATTAATAAATAGCACATGTCAAGAAAAAATAAATGATTTAAGTTCCAGATTCAATTACAATCGTACTGGTTGTACTAATTGCGAATCTGTTTTGTAATTTTTTATTAAATCTGGATTTCGAGATTCTTTTGATTTTAATTTGTTTAGTATTTTAACACTTTTTTAGGTTTGAGGCAACTGTTGCGTAAGAAAAAAAAATTATACCCGTATAACTGAAATTATTTTTCGCAAATTTTTTATGGTGTTTTCAAATATATACTTATATTTTACATGCAAATGGAACGTTAAAAAAAGACTTACTTTAAATAATTTTGATAGGGAAGGATTGACGACTCAATTTGTGAATACTAAAAAATAATCAGTAGTTTTTGTAAAACCAGCTATGATACACACAAACTAAGTACAGAGTAAGTGCATCAAGTACTACTAGAAATGTATATGGAATTAAAAATAATTTTGAAAAAATAAAATATTGTTTCTTGTGTAGTCAGTTTATTAATCGGCTAAATTGCGTATCGGTGTATCCTTAGTATATAGCTCTCAGTGTAGAGTATCTACTGTTTATATACACAGTGGTAATCCAAACTTCTAGTAAGATGACGACATTACGAAAAATGTAATTTGTATTTAATCAAGAAAATACAACTCAAAAACAATTTTTGAAACATATTTAAATACTATAATTAGCTATACTTTTTATTCAATAAGTCCTCTTTCACAAGCAACATCCACACAACACTATCATGATGGCAGCTCGGAACGAATCCAAATTTGGATGAAAGGTGTATTAGACATTCTTCTCCAAGAGGCCACAAACTACAAAGTCAATGGAGTTCAGCTCAGGGCTGAAGTCAGTCATATTCGTACTGCAGAAGTTTTGGTTCTTCTTGTTTGTATGGGGATGTAATGAAGTTTTTGATGTTATAGGCAGTTTGGGTGGATCAACCAACAGTCTCTGCAGCCTTCTCAGTCAGACACCGGCAGAGAGGAGATTACATATCCGTTTTCTTTTCGTTGATACTCTGACATTTTTAAGCTCAGAGACATGGGATACAAACAAAAATAGTTTATCTATGTTTCAGCTGTTGTATGGTTGTGTAATGAAACGTCGTAATTAAAAACAACGAAGATACAATCATAAGTAAATACCACTGCGAGTATAATTATCATATCCGTAAACAAAATTATGCTTTCATTTCAACTACAATAAATAGACAAAATTAATTTGTGTGTAAATAATTTTTTTGACAAGTAATATTATTAATAGATTATTCCATACATATTCCTTCATTTTGATCCAGAGCCTTCAATCGCCAATCTAATGAATCACAGGAATCAAGAATCATTCGTTTTGGAATTTGGTTCTAATCACTGACAACTATTCTCTTAAGAGCACCAATATTATCAAAACTTGATCAATTTATCAAGCTCCCTTCACGACATCCCTTTATGATGTAATCCATTGGGTTCAAATCTGCAGAGAAAGGAGACATATTTCCCGTATAATCGTAAGCCGACAATATATTTTAAACATTCTGCTTCCCTTTGGCTGCCTTCATGAAACTAGGAGTCATACATTGTAACATAGTTTAAATTCCTTATACCCTATTCACCTGGTTGATTCAAGGATAATTAATTCAATATCAAACACCTGTTGTAATAAATGGATGTATAGATATAAAAAATGACTTTTACTTACTGCATAGGTAAGTATATAGCTTCTGCCTCATACCTAAAAAGGTAGGTACTTGTTCTATCTACGTAGAACCCCAAACAGACATTCCTTTGCGGATCTATGTAATCCCTAATAATAAATATATATTAAAAGAAGCACAATTCACTGACGTCACATTTTGTATTGAACTATACAGGGTGGGGATTTTAAATCCCATTGTCCATAGTGAAGTCAATCACTCAAACCCATAGTTAAGGCCTCCGACCCAGCCCAAAACCTGATATAGGCTTTGATGTGAAAATCTTTGTCGAAAATTGGTCCCTGTCTCGAGAATTGAAGTAAACAGGGTTTTCTGCACGTTTATAGGACTCTCTCTTATATGCTACCCCACACATAGTAGGCCAAGGGGTTCAGATCCAGCGAGCTAGGATTGCACTTTTCCTTTGTCCAAAACATTAAGGTTTTAAAATGTGTTTTTAGGGATTAATACCGTTCTAATTATCTGATTTGGACAAACCACACCAATTTAAATCCTATCATGACACTAAATTTGTTAACATGAATTTAAGCTCCCTTGCACTACATATTATCTATGGAGTCATTTGCGTTATTCTGTTTGTGCCCTGCAGATATGCACAGAGTAATGACCACACGGTGTTCGTATTCGGAAGACATCTCAAATATTTTGTATTTGTTCTTATACAGTTTTGTCAGCTAAATCTGATGAACACACATTCATAAATGTAGATTTCAGGGTTGCCAAGATATTGAACTCTAAACTTGTTTCGGATTTAATTTTCCATACCTCTATATAAAATGATAAATATCTGTCAAAAATCTAGAGGAAACTTCTTATAACGGCTTTAAAGGTATCAGAAGGAGAAAAAGCTTATTATTATTGATCACCATAACGACTGCCAAAACGTAAAATGGTTTTTAAAATCCAGAAAAGAGGTCTTAGGAATGCCCCCCTCAAAATACACAGCAAAATCATGATTATTTCAGTAATAGCGTTGGATGGAAATGATTTCCCACATACTTCTTTATTCCAGAAACAAAAATTGGGGCCAGTGAGTAAATTTAGGTCCTTATTCATGGATTCGTGTCAATTACCACAACATGACTTATGCTTGGTAGCAGGACCTTCCTGTACGACCAATAAAATGGATGATTTTTTCTGCCGTCATTTACAAATTTCTTGGACAAGTCAAAGTAGTTCCCCTCAAGCCCTGACCTTAACCCCCTTGACTACTATTTGTGAGTGTTATCCAAATGAGGTCTAACAAATATCTAGAACTAAAATTTGGAAACACCAACAAAAGTAATTCGTAAAGTAGTTCGTCATGCATTGTGTCCAGTTTACAAACTTTTGAAATTATCTGGGCATGGAAAAGTTTACAACATCGAATGGAGGCCATTATGGAGGTATACAATGGCAATGGTTTTGAATAAATCCATCATGTATAATGTATAACTTTAAAAATTTTGTAGAAAAGTTTCTTGAATAATGGAAATTTTTGGCCACATGTACACGTATACTAAATTTAAAAAAAAAAAAAAATTTGCATCCCCCTTCCCCCCTTGTAGTATGTAGATCATAATAATATTCTATTCACCAGGTTTTTGTTCCAAAAGTATTTTCTTTTTTACACCATTAAAATGTAAATGTGAGCATCGTTTTTTTTTTTTTTTTTAAAGGATTGTAATGTATAGCTAGATAGACAAAGATTTGGGTCAAGAGTACTTCATACGTAGTTATTTTGTAATTTTTTTTTTTTTTACATATTTTTATGTCTTGGGATATTTTATTTTTTTTTTTGGCAATTCGTTGTTTCTCGGATTGTAAAAACGGCTATAATTGTTATTGTTTTGCCTTTTCATTCCCTTCTTGTCTGACAAATATTTTAACGACAGAGATTTTCTTGGACTGCTGTTTACTATACAATCTATTTACAAGGTGGAGTAATTAGTCGAATTCTCTTTTTTCTCTAATTGCATATTATGGCCTCCTTATCTGGTTCTTCATATCTACAAGGGTTTCATTCTCGGAATCTCATTTCCCCGGGAGTTTCGGGATTTTATGTAGATTAAGATGCCATTAAAATTACTTTTTGTGAAAAAATGAAAGTTCAAATCCGTTGCTTTTCATAAAAAAAATAAAAAATACGACTAACAAAGTTTGAACAATTTCTTTGAATATTTGGATAAAAAAACGTGATATTGTTTTGATATCATCCGTATACTACACATTACAGCTTGTTAGTACAAGTAAATCATGAAGTGAATTGTATTTTTTTATGAAAAGGAACACATTTGAACCCTCAATTTTTTTTTACTTTATCACAAAAAGGGATTTTATTGGCAATCTAATATTGTACACCTACGTGAAGTCCCGTATTTGATCATTTCACAATACAAATTTCATTTATTTACCGTATTTTCCTGACTTTGAGTTGCACCAAATGAAGAAGACAAAATAACAGAGACTTTTTCTATGAAAAAATGAATACAGGGTATACAAAATTTGGCGCTTTCGATCCATCTACTCTAAATGAACATAGAACAATCATTATTTGGAATTTAGTAATAAATAAAAAATACGCCACAGTAGTTACAAGCATTGAAAGTATATTTCACTCAATGAAGTCTTCATTGTCTCCATAATGGGCCCGATTCTGGCATTGAGCCACGTCAAGGGCCTAAAAACTAGAGCACAATCTAAATTCTTGTATTTCAGGTCAACGCAGTCGATAATTGACTTCTTGGTGATGTGATGATCTCTGTTGAACTGTGACTCAAAGTAGCTATATAGAAAAAAATCCATCAGATTCAGGTCAAGGGATCTAGGAGGCCAAATATCAAATTAGCTCAGGCACTTCCTTCCTTGTGATCACTCGCTTGGGTCGTTTGTCTCTACCAAGGCCTTCCTCAACTTTGAAATCCTTCTCCTGTTTATTCCTATGAACTTAGAGAACTCAGCATTGCTAATACTCAGATCCTTGTTCACTAAAATCATCACAACAGTGCATCTGCGTTCTACTACTAAAAATGGAATAGGCTTGATATCTTCTTTTATATACCCCATGGCTGTCCTTTGACTGCTAAGTGAAACGTTTATATTAATATTTCACCAAAAAAAGAAAAACATTGTGCAATTTTATCATCATAAAGCCTGGAAAAATGCAGAAATCTGAAGTTCTTTATTTCGTTGTTACATCCTGTAGATTCATAACTCGCATAAAGGAAGAACATTAAACAAGCTAAATTATTCAAAACCATACATTTTTTCATTTTCAGAGGTAATAAAAAATATATCTGCAAACTCAGGAATGAGAATGTTCTCCAATCTCTTACCAGGTTATATATGGCCTTTTGCAAATATCGATTATCATTATCTAAGGCATACTTTATCACTTCGAGCTTGAATAGGGGCAGAATAAGCTCTTGAATTTAAAGGAGTGGTATAAAGATTATAATAATTACTTAATTAAAAGTAAGAATTTTCAATTAAAAGTTGACACGTTCATATGTTTTTATAATACATTAAACAGTTCCCATTAAAGATTAAACAGATATAAAACCTCATGAGTATGGTGTACCCTGTATAACTAAAGTTTGGTACCTCAAAATTACAGTGGCATGAATTTATCTATAAAAAAAAGAAAAGATTTTTACAGAATCAAGAAAACACGACCTCAAACCAATTTGTGATACATTTAAATACTATATATATTAAGCTATATTTTGTATTCAATAAGATTACCTTGATGAGTAAAAGAGCTTCAACACCCCAGAGAAGAAATTGGCTGTTCTTGACGATGAAGGTTGTGTTCATGGCGTGTCACTCTGTTATGAATTCAGCTAATCCAAATTCGAAATAGAGGTATGCCAGATATTCTTTTCCAAGACGCCCCAATCTGCAAAGTCCAGGAACTTTCTAGAGGAGGGCCACATTGAGGCACTCCAGAAGTCAGCCATATTGTTGCTGTAGAAATTTTGGCTTTTGTTGGCTTTAATGGACTTCTTGACGTTGATGTTAACGGTCTTTAGAGCCAGGATATCGCACATGCGTGTTGCTCCGGTATTTTTACACTTAGAGACATGGAGTAAAAGCAAAACATGTTTATTTTGGTTTCTGATGTCGTTTGGTTGTAGTATAAAACCTTGAATTTAAAAATAGAGGCGATAAAATCGTAATTAATCGCTACAGAACTTTTGGGGCTCCACTCTGTATAATGTCATAAAATATAGAACAATACTATTACATTTGATTGTATTTCTTATTTATTAACAGAATCCCGCACAAAGAAAATATCACGGGAAACTAAAAATCATCATATATACCCTCCACTATTTATTATTCTTTTTCAAAGGCCTTTGATTGCAAAGACAGGTGCAGAAAATCCATGAGCAACTGAGAAAAAGCAAAAAACTACCAAAAAAATAAATCATTAGGCTGTAATGATTTAATGGGTTACGTTTCCATATTTGGAAGAAAAAAAACTCTTTATAAAATTGATTAACAGAGTCTTCACATGATATTTTGTGCTTTTAGAATCTCAATTGAAGAAATGTAAATTATGATCTGACGAGTTTTTATATTATATTACGTATCTCTATATATGTAAGAATAAATGCAAAATGAATTCGTTAATTTCTTATCAAGGTTTTTAGATACGAGTGAGTATGTTTCTACGGGGAATAGAGTGAGCAAATATTGAATTAACCACAAAGCAGTCTAAAATATATATGTACATTAGGGATATGCGTACAGTACACCGACAATATAGGGGTATCACTGTACTGACACATTAAAGACGATATTATAATAAACAACTGATATTGTAACCGTTATTTCCAAGCCTAATAAATTATAAAAAACTGGCCTGTTTATGACATAGCTCCTTTAATTTCTGGCAAAATAAAGTTGCTCTTGATAAAAAAAAAGTAAAAAAAGAGTTTTCTTTTATGACATCGGACCGAGGACCAGGGTCCAGTCCAGTCTGGTCACATCCAGTCCCACATGTTTGCCCTTATTTATTCGTTTTAGAACAGTTTTGGGATCGGTCCTTACGAGTGTTTCTTCTTATGAGTGTTTCTTAATACAATCAGTCCTTGGAATTTTTCTTGGTCATATATTATACCAAATAAGATATATAACATATTTATTAAGAACATATCGTGCAAAAAATATTGATTTTTCGAATATAATGCAATATAATTTACTCTATTATATAACAGGATAATTAAAAAAAAAAAGTACTAACACTGATCCAATACATATTTATTCAATGTGTTTCATTAAAGTTTTTATGTGTATTAATAAAAATTACATTCTAAATTATTTTTGTTTAGTGTGACGTCCAATAAAACATTTTATCCATTACAATTTATATAAAAACTTGACACAGAAATGGCAGAATCCGCCACCCTCAATCATTGCGTTCAATATTGTTTCCCAAAAAAATGTCCTCAAATTAAATTTAAGGTTAATTTTCTTAGGTTTCAAAAAACGTGTGTGAAATTTTATATATGCAATTAAAAGCCTGAGCGCCTACTTTGCAAAAATTGTAAGTCCTGGAATAGGAGCACTTACTTGGTAAAAATATTACACTTAAAGGGTTAAAAAACTTAACTACTAATTGATGAATAAGCTGATTTTTGTTGAAATTGCAGTTTCAAAATGCACAGGCCGACCCAAATCGGCGGTTCCAGGTGTTTTTTAACAGCCTACACATAACTAATGGACATTTATATTCATAGGTAGTTTGAGTCTACAAAATAAATGTTGTTTTCCTCTTGAGTCTATCCATTATACATAGATATATTGCACTCCCCATAAGAGTCATTAAAAGAGTCCTTGAAAAATAACATGAAGAAGACCAAAGAATTGAAGCGTTTTCAGAAAAAATAAATTGAAATTATATATTATTATTTAACAAAACAATCCCAATATAAAAACGATTCATACGCCCTTTTGTTATAGATTGATTGGTTCCCAGATTCTGAAACCCTCTTCAGTCCCGTCTTTACGCGTACATATTGGACTCAAACGCCTTTTCATGTAATAATCTTTCATAAATACCATTAGTATTAGAGTTGTAAATTCTAAGAATTAACGTGTGCGTAAAATTGTTTGGAGTTGGCAATCTGAAAAGTGTTTTGTATTTCCTAAGGCTGGTATCACTATTCTTTAATACTGCAAGAGAGATATCTAAGTGTAAAGTTCTCACTTGTGTGTGTGCTCATAAATGGATAGTCATAATGAGGGTTTGTTTGAAACGCTGTCTTTTTTACAAATTTGACAACAAGATTAAAGTATTGTATCTATTTGCCGATTTTATAAGTTTGGTCCATGACAAAGAAAAGAACAGTCTACGGAAGTAGAAAAATCCTAAGTATAACTCGCATGGCAGCATTCCAGGCCAACCTCAAGTATTGGTATGGAAACATTATTTTTTATGCCAAGGTTAATAGAAATACAAGGTTATACCATTACGCTTTTCCGACAGGTGTTTGAATTCCACCACGCTTTTTAATAGTGACGTCAAAGAGTATGTATATACTGTTACTATTTCTAATAACGTTGATGTTACTGTTAATATACTGTCGTTATTCTCTATGACGTCAAAGTCTGTCTATCTTACCCAGCAGACCGTACATAAAAATTAAAAAATTGAGGCAAGGCCGATTACATGATGGTATAACATTGTATTTCTATTAACTTTGGTCTTCGGTATGTTTCTCAACTAAGGGGAAAGGACGACTTTACCATGTCCATCGATCCTTCTATACTTCCTGTTTCCAACGTGTTGTTGTGGAAGCCACTCTCCAAGACATTTTGCCCAAAAAAGAATTGTAAGTGTGTAAGGCTTAAAGAGAATACGCCATCACAGATGATAAGGACTTGAAAAAAGGCTATTAAAGGATGTGATGAAGTTGTAATTTTCTCTTTGCAGAGAAATAACCTCAAATATATATATTAATATGCGGAGGTTTGATAAATCTTGGGCGACAATATTCTTCCCTCAGTGCAAGCCACTGAAAATGTATGGTGAATTCGTGTTCCAGCACGACAATGGCCCGAAACGTATTACAAAACAAAAAAGGATGGCTCCAGAAGAAACACATTAAGGTCATGAAGTGACTTTGTCAGTCTCTAAACCTCAATTCCGTAGAAAATTTTTATGTGTGACCAATGTAACAAAATCAGCAAGGGATCAGATACTTAATTCCTCCGCTGTGTTATATAAAAGGTGAGGATTCTAAGACCTGAACAAGTTTAAACTTCAATATCTTGACAACCCTGAGATCTATGTTTATTCAGCTGATAAAACTGTATATGAAAAAGTACAAAAAAACTTGAAATGCCATCCAAATATGAACACCCAACGGCTATTATTGTGTGCCTCCGTGTAGGGCACACGCCCAAGGATGAAAATAAGTACACAAATAATTATGCTAACGATACAATTGATGTTAACAGATCCAGTGTCATGCTAGAATTTTAAATTGGTTCAAATTTGTTTAAATCGTGTAATTCTCAAGGCCGTGGCCAACATTGTCAAGGAGTTACTCATCAAGGGCCTTTATCTGGTTCAGGGACACGTTGGAGGCTATGTTTAAAGCTGTAGGTAGTTGGTTTTAGTGATGTACTTCACTATAGACCTCGTCACGTAAGAGTAAGAAATTTATGAATTACCAAATGTATTTTGGGAAAAAATCATTTTGTGACAAAATAATCCAACTTTCTATATATAAAATTGGATAAAAAGTGTGGTCATGAGAGGGGAAAAAATATTTAATTTAATTAATGAGGTAGGCTTTTATAAGGGAGTGCAGGTCTTATATATGAGAAATCTTAGTTTTCTTATAAGTAATATAATAAGTCCAAATTAATGGCTTTACCTGATAAGGATGTACTTATTTGGTTATGTGATGATCAATTGACAACTTTTCAATTTATTTTTACCTTTGATCACCGGATTATTACTATTAAAAAAGGAGTTTCCCATCCCTCTACATATTAAATAAAATGTTTCAATATGTAGAGGGGGACACAATTGATTAGTTTTGCTCTATTTCCAATCCACAGACGACACTCCAATCAACGTCCTCCCAGTCAAGTTAAAAAGGAATTCCATTTTGTTTGCACCCATATCTTTTACCTGTCCACAAAGATTGTCATCACTAAAATAATATTATATTGTTGTTTTTGTTTTAGTTTTTTTTTTACTCCAATTTAATTAATATTATTTCTCTGAACAAAAAAAAAAATGAGGCAGCCATAAAAAAAAAAAAGATTTTTGTACCTTCCTATTTGTGTTGGACCTTGGTCCGAAAATCATATACCAGTATGATTTTAGTGGACCAAACTAAGTTGATCCATGTAATAAGTTTGGTCCGACTGTTTTTAAAGAAAAAATCGTTCTTATTTAAAATTTGGTAAATACCGATTCTATAGATGAATTATAATTGAGGACATCATTTGTGTTTCCAAATTGGTAACGTCCATCTTGAATAACGTTATATGAAAATAAATATTCGGCATAACTCATATATGTATGTACAACCAGGGGCGTGAGTGGCTGGAGAGGCTGTAAAATTACCAATAAAAATTTTTAATGAAAAAACAACAATTTTTTAAGGACTTCTTAAAAAAAAATTAAATTTCCATGTATAGTTTGAGATTGTGTTCTGGACCAAAATATTGGTCCAATTTGGTCTAAAACTAATAATTCCTGTCAAACTGGAGAAAAAAATTGGTCTTGGACCGAGTCTCAACACTATTTTCGTATATCAATGTACTTGGAAATATTGAAACAACACGTTTTTTGATCTCTTATCTCTTTCTTATATACTTGAAAACCTGATTTTCATTACTATTATGTATTTTTATTATAGTCCATATATTTATTGATGATATGGAGCCATTTTTTCATTGACAAGGAGATCCAAAGTTAAATGGAGCGCTATTTAAAAAAAAAAAAACGGTAGCTCCAAGGCTAAAGAACATACATACAATTGAATTCATCAGCCCATGGGTCTTTTTCTAAATGAACACATATAGTTTTTAATGAATAAGTTAATACTTCTTATCTCCTTTTTCTTGACGGTATCGGCGCCATGAAGATCGAATTTGGCTTGTACTCTGGATATAAGTTATAACCTCCTTAGGGACACTTCTTATTGAAGCCTGATGTGTTCTTTAAGTTCCTCGACGGACAGAGGCACAAGGCTCATATCCTCAAGAGAAATCCTCGTATAGGTAACTTGGATATCTTGTATAGACGCAAGATAATTGAGGGGAGACCTCCAAAAAGTGGACCAACAGAACTCATATTTTCG
Organism: Lepeophtheirus salmonis; assembly: GCF_016086655.4. Lineage (NCBI taxonomy): Eukaryota > Metazoa > Arthropoda > Copepoda > Siphonostomatoida > Caligidae > Lepeophtheirus > Lepeophtheirus salmonis. Next base: position 28,964,624 of record NC_052137.2, on the reverse strand, counting down.
AATATATTTTGGGCAAAAGGAATTAGTGCGTAAGACTCAGTGAGAACAAGTCATAACAGTTGCTAAGAACTCAAAAAAGTTTACCTAAGCCGCCAATAAACCTCAAATGCAGATAAATAACGTCAAACTTTCAAGCAAAACTTGTGGTAAATCCAAGTTTTTGCCAAAATCTGATCTTCATTTTGGTGACAAGTGATAAATAGTTTATGTTGCTTGATCCTTTATCATAATGTTATCAAAAATATTTTTAAAGTGAAAAAAAGACTGTAATTACTGCAAAATTAAAATTTAACACCGTGCTTAAAATAGTGAGACTGAACAACACAGAGTATTGATACTAATAAACTTAGAATTTACATTGGAAATTTTGATAGACCAGAAGTCCTTATGCCCCACAGATCCTTTCAATCCCCCAACTCCAAAAATTGCTTATATAAATTCGGAAGGAATAAAAGAATAAAATTCAATTTCTGGTAGAATCTTCAGAGTAATTAATTATAGTTGAGTAATTGGCAGTCCATTTCCCAGATGCATTTTAGATTTAAAACTATAATTTGTGAATTTAGATAGAATAACTCATAAATAAAAGGTTAATTTGTATTTAAATTAATTCAAAGCAATTAACAATTAAGTGAAATACACTACCTGGCTTTCATTTTCCTCTATAAATGCTGTTATCCCTAGCTCAAAATTTGCGTTAATGAATTTGAACATCATTTCTTGGTTATACTATTATAGAAAAAATGCAGGATGATTTATATTGAATTTTCCAAATAAAATTCTGGCTCATAAACCTCTTTATTACAACAAACACCGTTTTTTTATTAAATAATAATGAACAATTGGATATCAAAATAGGTATTTCAAAAATTGATCTCTCTCATGTCTAGTTTTATTTTATATCGGATCCTAAAATGTATTAAAAATATTGTTGTGTCAGTCCTAATTTATTTGGTCCAGTGTAGCCTTAGGTCAGGTCCTATCAATACTTGATACCTGTCCTTAAGACCGTCGGTCCTTCAGCCTGTCAGTGCTAGAACTGATTAAAAAAAGAAAGTTGAAGAAGGTCCTCAAGAACTGAGCTTTATAAGTTTGAAAGGACTGAACTGGAAGGGATTGCAGTCTTCAATCATGAATAAGGACCGATACTAGACTAAAATCGAATATTTAATTTCATCGTTATGTAATTTTATTTCCATAGTTTATACAATAAATTAACTATTACAATGGAGAGAGAAAGATATTTTTCTATAATTATTCTACTTCTCTTGTCTCCCCAAAAAACAAAAAATAACATAATTGTTCCATCTACCCATTTCATAAGGATATCAACTGGATATTACTTTGATTTAATTCAAATATAGCTGTGTTTCATGAGCATCAAGTAGTTTTCAATGGATGTATTAAGTATTTTCTTATTTATAAAGCCATTTGATGAAGTGTAATCAAAAAAATCAGTCATTTGTCCATTTTTAGTAGTAAAAATATCAACTCTGATCTCCTATAACTGCATCTCCTTCAAAAAATATGCAATTTATGACGTCAGTGCCAATGCTCAAATTACTCCAGCTAAACCACATAACACATAATTAAACCTACAGCACGTGGAATGAACTCTTTTTCTTTCATAAAAGGAGAAAAACAAGGACTCAATAACAACAACAACAACAGCAGCACCAATCACCACGAACCCTCAGTCAGGGGGTCCAGAAGTTGTAAACAAAATGTGTAGGTTCAACAATATAATTATCAATCATAGATATTCAATCCGTGTTATTTGCAGACATACATAGTAAACAATAAACACACTTTGTAAAATACGGGAGAGGAGGGGATCCTCAACTACTAACCCTTACAAACAGTTATATTTTACGAAGGCCACAATATAAGTTATAAGTAATGGCATACAGGTCTCTCAATTTCATGCAATTGGCGTGGACTTAGGCCCCCAGGTTTTGGTGTCTAATCCCAAAGGAAAACTTATAGTCATTGTTCTCTACTACCTCTTAGGAATAAAAATTCTATGCTCTTACGCCAATTATTGCATGTATCACGTATTTGTACTCTAAAATATATTAAAACAGTTCAAAATGGTTGATTTAGGACAACAATGCTTCAAATAAAAGACACATATGTCCGTCAAAAAGGCCTTAAAACAAATCACAGTACCGTTGAATGTTTCATTTAAGTCAATATTTTTGACTGCAAGCAATATTCTTCATTCATCAAATACTTGAGGACATGGTTAAATGACTTAATTACTTTAAGATTAAAAATATCACGTCAATCAAACTTCAAAACAGGAGACCCTTATTAATATGAATAAATAATCATTTCATAGTTATGGTTTGTGAATATTGAGTGATGTATTGAAATCTCGCTTTTACATCCAGAGATTATTTGCATTTTAGAAATATTTGCATCCTCATTCAAGATCCGTAATCACGGTTATGTTATGAGCCTAATGGGAGTAATTATGAATTACTCATAATTAATAGGTCGGACAATACTAGTGTTGACACTTGGCCCGAGAAGAATAGGGTTATTCGCTTCGTCTTAAGTAATTTTTTTCTAGACTAATCTGGACTGATATTTTGTGCCAAAAGGGAAGTTCAAACTATGGATCAAAATTACCTTTTCTAACTGAAGTCATATTTTTCCTCAAATGCATTTTCTAAGAAAATAATGTGAGACTGGATCAGGTTCTATTTATTTTCCTGTCTATATCAAAGATGGACCGAATCAAATCGAATTATAACGGTCTTAGACCAGTCTAGTATTTCCATAGATCAAAAATGGGCCGAATCAAGTCGAATTATAACGGTCATAGACCAGTCTAGTATTTCAATACCGAACCTCCAAAAAAAAAATCCCACTACTGGACAAATTATTGAGGATTCTGACCATCTGACCCCTTCGTTTATAACGTTCCTGTTGTTAATATATATCAAATATTTGCATCCCCATAATTGTATTTGCAATCTGGAAATAGGAGTATACTCTTTCATACACCAAATATTCGTATTCAAATTATTGCATTTTTAGATATTCATTACATCACTAAATTATGTTCAGTGTGCGAGGTAAACCAACCATTGACTTGATTTTAAATCAATCTGAATTACTTAAGGGTGAATATTTTTTTAAAACTAAGTTGTGTTATTAAAGGTTCCAGTTAATGCACAATAAATAAAAAAACTTTCAAAAATCAACAGTTGTCATTATGGAGGGGTAAATGCAAAGGGTGTTTGAAATTATCCACACCCAAGTGAGTATCATGAAGGTTGGGGGGGGCTCCCAAAGTCTTGTTTACAAGATTAAAAGAACAGAGGCTTCAAGTAAGAGCCATGAAAGTTCACCTGGCAGCGGTTGACACCATAAAATCGGGATCAAGAAGGACCAACACGATCACCAGAAGTCCGGTCAAGTCGATGAAGCAACATGATAAGGCTTTCAATGTCAGCGATTGGACTCCAAGGATAAAGGATTTAGGAAGAGCCTACTATGTACAACGACATCTGGAATTGTTTTTAACAGCAAAAAATGACTTGGTTGAAGTGTAAGCGTCGTTTTGGCCACCAACGTCCCCACATTGTCGTCCAGAATTTCAGATGTGCTACCCCTCACTGAAATTTGGATGACCTCAAGGCCTCCGTTGATTAGCAGTGGGCGTATATGTAAGAGGCCTTCATTAAGAAGTGCTGCGACGCCTTTAGGACCAGTTTGGAGCCATGTCAGCAGCCAAAGGAAATCATTTAGAAAGATATATCAATACAGAAGTCTGTGGTAGGGCCTTAATCCTATACTACTCCTTATATTTCTTACAAAGGGTTTAAACTTTTTGTTTGTTATTAAAAGTCCACCATTTTAACTATGATTTTATTAAGTATACATATCGAAAAGGACCTTAAATATAAGGTATATTTATGTATAGAAGGGACTTTTTGTTTTTATAGAAGAAGAAATGACTTAAGGGCCCTCATCAATGGCCTAAGCAGAGATGGATTCTTTGTAAATATATCTACACAGGGTGTTCTACTTTTTAAAACTAGAGCGGTGTCGGTGTATAGAAAGAAATAATCTCCATTATAGATATAGCAAGTAAGTCCTCCAGCCAGGTTTTTTTTAAACCCTATAATTTGCTCCTCCAAGGGAGGGAAGAGAGAATATATGTACATAGACAAATGATGATGATACGAACGAAAATCTTATTCTTTGTTTGAGTATCCCTCCCAAAAAAAGCGTTTAGAGTTTTCTTCTTTTCCTTCTTTTTTAACTCCCTTAAATCATAATTATAATGATGACGTGTGTAGCTATGTGCAACAGCTGAAATTGGAGTCATTTTACTTTTACTCCTTTTTTTTCTTTTCCTTTTTTTTGGCAAATAAATAATAATGGAACTCGAACCGGCAAAGAGTTCCGTTTAAGATACGCGTCAAAAAGAACCATGGAGCTTAGAGCAAAAAAGCAAAACAAAAAAAAAACACCATTTATCATTTTATAACTTTGAAAAAAGTAATAGGTAATGAATATATTGTTGTACATTGATGGGTGAAAAATACCTTTTGTAAATGCATCTTTTTTATATACATATCCCAAATATGGGCGTAATATGATAATTTGTCTATGTCTGAGGGTTTCTCTCCTATGTTGTAATTATGGAATCCTTTTAAAAATAAATAATATATTTTAATATAGTTTTACCGCAAATTAATTAAATTATTCAACAAAATGTCAACTTTTTTTAAACCCATTACTTGAGACAATGTGTTTTTGATTATTTATTTTTCACCCCAAAAGCCATGAAAATTACTTTTATAATAGTTTGGTTTTGTGGCTTACAGATTGTTTTTTTGCTCAATATTTTTTTTACACCAATTATAGAATGTAGTCTTTTTTTTGTCTGGAAAGAATTAACTATATTATAAAAGCATAAAATATAGTATAACTTAATGTTCTGTCGGTCTCGGGAATGAAGACAACAATCCCTTCCAGTTCAGTCTCGACCCAGTACAGTTCTTTTCAGTCCTAAAACTGATGAAACTCGGTCATTGATGATAAACCTCAACTTTATTACTTTTTTAAAATAAATTCTAATACTGGCAGTCGAAAGGACCCACGGTCTATCATATCGTTTCCAAAGTTTGATAGCACCGGTCCTTAGAATGAACTGTACCAAATAAATAAAACCGACAGAAAAATGGTAATACTAGGTTTTTGTATCTTTTAAGCGGACTCCTTTAAGTTTGTAGATACAACTAAAAAAATATTTTAATTATTTGTGTATCTTTTTGGAAAAGAAGAAAATGCCTTCTAAGTAGAAAAAAAACTAAGCATGGACATTTTTATAAAACTCTTATAAATTCTTCATTTTGATGATAGTCACATAGATTTATTACTTGAAAAAGTATTTTTGTATACTTATTAAGCTATCAAGCCCGCAATAACATACAAGTTTTTGTTTATAAAGCATCAAAGTAATCAAAAACACACCATTGCAATCCAATTTGTTGTCCTCTGTTATCAATTTAAATTTTGATCATCACTATTATTAGTTGTAGGTGGGTTAGGTGTTTTAACTACAGCTTGGGCCCCGCTTGTTTCAATTTCGTAACCTGATCCGAGCCTCAACATACTACTTAACGTTTAATTTAATGGATTATATAATTATAATGTGATTATATGAAACTAATATAATGAAATATAGTATTTTCCACTGATAGGTAAAAGTAATAGGTGTAAAGTTCCGGGAAATCCCAGGATCCCGGTAGAGAAACCTTATTACATAAATATGTGGCTATAATATGATAATTCCGTTATTTTTTTTATGTAAATAAAATAAAGTACATAATCTCTCTTTTTTTTCACGAAAAATGAAGGAATTAAAAGAATAAATCATTAGCTATACATAAACTTTCACGAATTTGTTACCATGAATTTATTCGTGTCAAAAAAGAAAAGAAACCATACACATACATAATGGTTACAAGAAGAAATGTAGGTAGATTGGGGGGGGGGGGAAGGGGGCAAAGTGTGCCTCACTCTTAACCTTTGACGACCTCCACTTATGTATTATAAACATTCCTTTTCGATAGATTATCTCTCATTATACTACAATATTGTTTTTGAAGTCATATTGTATATAAATACCTGCAACAAGATATGAGGCAAAAGTTGAAGATCAGTGAACATGTGGCTCGTCATCACAACAGCAAGTTAAAATGCTTTGTATCATATAAAAGTCGTGATTATTTTATATTATAAAACTAATGATTTAATAATAAATTATTCTAATTAATTTTTAGAAATACGACCGAATTACAAGTACCGAAGAATCCTGTATCACAATGAAAGAAAAAACCTAAGAGATAATATTGAAAGCTTATTTTAGAGGCAAATTAAGTCCCATTCATTAAGTAAATAGACTGGTAGGGCCAACAACCTTTTGGGACGAGTGCTTCTTTTTTTATAGAAAATTTTCCTCCGGTCACATGGATTTGGTTACATCAGTAATGCACTCTTGGATAAAAAGGTTTAAGAAGCATTTCTATTAACTACATCTAACATCACTAGTGATCTTAACCTCCCCCAAAAATTTGAATATCTATACTGTAAGAGGTGGGGATTTTAAATCTGCAACCATTTTAGACCTTAATATTTGACAACACTGAGATATATGTATGTCTATGAAAGTGCACTTATCAGATTCAAATGACAAAACTGTATAAGAAAAAAAGCAAAATCCTTGGGATATCATCCGTATATTAACGCCGTGCGGTCATTATTGTGTACCTTTGTACATGGAGCTCGTTCAAGGCCCAATATAACTATATACACAGTGATGTTAGAGAGCTATTCTTGATGTTAATTGTTCAAATTATACTATGTGTGGGGCATCTTGGTAAGAGAGTCCAATATACGTGCACTGTTAACTTTTTGTGGGCGTCCATTTTCAAGGAAGTGGCCAACATGGACCGAATGTTCTAATTGAGGCATATACCAGGCTCAGGGCCAGGTTAGAGGATGAAGTTCAAGCTGGAGATGGTTGGTTTGAATAATTGAATTCAGTATTGAAGGGAACACCATCTTTGGGGATTAAAATAAAAACTTTTAGTACATAAAATGCTGAAATGTCCTATAAATGTTGATTAAACACTAACAAATGACTTTAATAGTAATAAATCTTAGCAGCTGCATCGAATGCACCAATGATACCCACAGATATTTGAATGAAATCAAAGTTATATGCATATACTAAAAATCCCTTAAAATAACAAGATTTGTCCGATTATTCTTTTATTGATCGATTAAGGACGAGAAAAATAGGATAATTAAAAAAAAAACTTGTTCTTTTCATTGATATTTGTTAACTTATTGTCGACAACAGTTGTTCCCAGGTTTTTTTTGAGTTTGACCCTTAAAATATGTTGCTAGGCTATGTGCAACCCTTCACCTCTGATTAAGAGATGAATATAAATTTTGGAGTGGATTTTATGCAAATAGATGACTTCAACTCCAAATTAACCCGATTAAATTCAAACCATAATTTAAGTTCTTTGACTATGTTGATCAAAAACAAAGTTTTTAATTCTACACATATTGAAAATCATTTGAAAAAGATAGAAAATACAACGAAAAAATAATCGAATATACGAATATAAAATCAGGGATACACTCGTATTTACTACTTGGAATAATTTATTTCCATATTACCAATTCTCTTTTTTGCTGTAAATAAAGTGACTCACAAACAAATGAAATTGCAGGTTGTGGATGTGCAAATGGGTTTATAAAAGAAGCAAAGTCCTAATGCGACGGATATGCAGTATGTATTACGCAGAACAGCTCTTTTCTAGGTTTAATTTTCGACACAGTAACTCGAAGATCCACATCCTCCACATCTACCCTTGATCTTTATTTATTTTTTATATAAGTTAATAGGTAAAAGTCTTGAGCCAAATGGTATAATTATATTTGAAGCTGCTTTAGACAAAAGTGGGTATTCATTAATAACAGAAATCTAGAACTCGTCAAGTGTTTTAGAATCAAAATCTCTTTTTATTTATTAGTCAGTTGCAAGTTCTATAAGTGCATCATATTCCATATCAGACGACAGATGATTAGCTGTGTCAGTAAAAGGGAATTATTCAGTGATATACAATATGGAAAACTGATTGTATAACGATGGAATGACATATTTTTAATACATATTAAGGTCAGATATAATGAATAAAACTAGACAATAGAGGCATAGGTTTTTGTTTGGAGGCAAAGTTCTTTTACCTTCTGGTCTCTCTTTGAGGCCAAATATTTCACTAATTTCCTTAACAATAATGAAAAAAGGGTTTTTATTCTCATAGAATTTGGTTGTTTAGGCCCAAATTACCAACCTCAACAATGCTGACGTCTCATGAAAACGCTCAATTGGTTATTCTTTCCTTTCTTAGCAACTTTTTTTTTTTTTTGATCTGCTGATGTCATCCATGTTTTTTCTTTCTTTCTTTAATGATTTGTACGTCTCCTCTCTTTTTCTTGTTGGTGCTTACTAATTATAGAGTGAATTTAAATGAGACAGAGATAAGTACTTAAAAGTATCTTATATCTGAGTAAATGTACATTATATATTTTTTGTAGATGGGGCTCCGTTTTATGTTTCTACTCTTTTTTCGTTTTCCTTTCTCTCTCCATGGTTGTTGATCTACGTGTGGTCCACTCTAAGTATCCATCAAGAATTAATTAACCATTTAAAAGAGGTTGGTTTTTCTTCATGTGTACATAAATCCAAGTCTAATAATCTCTTTTAATAACTTAAATCTAAACGCCTTGAATGCATTTTGCAATTTGAAAAATATAGATATTTAACATTTTATATTTATAGAGTTGTGTAAAATATAGCCTAGCGGGTTTTGAAAATAAAAGGAATAATCGGATTTGATAAGTACTTCCCCAAGATGTCAGTGCGACGTGAAAAGGCTCTACAGGGTGTTCCAGATAAATTGGGAAAATCTTTAAAAACCATAATATTTTTTATGATATTTGAAAACTACATTTAATGGCATTCAATTATTTATGATGAGATCCCCCTCTCTTGATAACCTCGGCCACACGGTGCCGGAAGCTTTGGCAGGTTCGGGTGACCTCGTGCAGATTCAAATTTGTCATCGTACGGATATTGGACTTCTTCAGGGGTTCAACAGACGAGAGTTACTTGGCAAAGACCTCATACTCTAATCTCACCCAAAGATAGAAATGGCATGTGTTCAGACTGTTTAAAATTAGGGCATTAAAAGTGAGGATATTTTTCTTTGGCCAAGACATCCTGCAATTTTTTGGTCTTCTGGGCCAATAGACTGTCTTGCTGGAAGGTGTAATTTTTGTTCGTTATAAGCCTTTAAAGATTTTCTCAATTTCTCTGGACCACCCTTCTACAATTTATAATTAGTCAATATAAAAGCACAATAATTAATGATATGATCTATTAGAGTGCTATGCTAATAGTATTGTATCGTAGTAGTTTTGATTGTCGTTGTTTTTTTTTTGGTAATTATTTTACATGTTTTTGTCACAAATAGTGGGGCTCTGTTAGAAGACTTTAAACTATAATTTTTAAATATGTTTTTATATGAATGCAAATATTCTTTGAATAAATCTTAAGTAATGAGAAAGAAAAAGGACATGGTAACCCTAATGATTTGAGGAAGGTTTTGGAGAAGAGCAAATAACGTTTTATTAAATCAGCTGTGAGCAGCCATTAAATGAAGGAAATAAACACAAATCGTACAACGTATGTAGCAAGGACACAACTTGGAATAACTCCGTTATTGATCTAAATTCAAGATGTAATTATGATGTTAGGTTTTTTTTTAAATATACACCGTGGTGCACTTCCAAACAAAACCTGTTTTCTAATACAAAAATAATACAGAAACAAAAAAATTGTGCAATGGTAAGACAACAATGGTTTGGGTTAGCTCATAAAAAAGAGCTCAGAAGTTTGAGAAACCTGGGATTAGATAGAAACTTTTTGGTGTGTTGGTCACAATTCGAAGTCGAAACAACGCTGAGGCTATACTCATCTTAATAGGAAATGATTTAGCTTTGATGACAACGAGTTAGTTTTTTAGAGGGGTTATAGATATCAATGTTGTTTTTCTTTTGTTTGGACAGGACTTAACAGTACTAAATAAGTTAAGTTAGTAAGAAATATGTGGATATGGAGAAAAATGTTTGACCCTCTTTCCATCAAAATTTGGAATTGCTCCCAGCTGCCATCAATACATCGTGCCCCCCTCCACCCCAAACAAAGGAATTTTTGTCTTGGACTAGGAAAAATTATTGCTCTGGAAGAAAAAATTTAATGAGAAAACAAGAGTTAAAATTGAAATATTTCCCCACCCCAAAAAAAAAAAAAAAATATATATATATATACCCTGCAGAAATATATAACCTGCACAAATTTGGTTTTGAGTTTTTCTTTCTTGATTCCATAAAGTTCACGTTTTTTGCTACTCCATGTTTTGGATCCCCACTCTTTTGACAAATAACCTAAGACCGAAATAGAATAAAAATTCGATCTGGATCTCAATACTAAAAATTACCCAAAAGAAATAGACTTTTGGCACCTCATTAATAACTACCCATCACATCTTCTTTCTTCGCTTTTTCCGGAGTCGAGAGGAATATGTAATATGTGCCAAGATTTAACTTTATTCAGCATGACTTTTGATAGTTTGGCCGACTCACTCTGTATCGAATTTTTATTTCATATACTTAAGTAGAATATAAAATGATAAATTTATGTGTATTGCATTTTAAGTGTTTTGATTGAAATATCTCTTTTCCAGATATATTCAATTATTACAAAAATAAGGGTATTAAATTTCATTTCTAGACGTTGCATTAATGATGATATAAAAATATTATGCATTAATAAAAAAATGTACTTGAATCGGTACATTTACTTTGATTCATCAATTTTTTTTACAAACTAATCAATTTTTTAAATATATTTACCAGGATTCTTTTACTTTATATGTGTACACACCACGACGTACCTTCGTAACACAAAAGTTTACTCAGTATTTGTTGTCAGGTGTTGATTTTTACCTCTGCCAACAAAGTTGAACGGAGCTTATGTTTTTCCCCCTTACAGCAAAAGTTACGAATCATTTTTGATCAAACTTTGTACGAAGATTATATATGATCACAGAAAGAGGCAATTTTAACTTTGAGAGTTCAAGATCAAAAGTCAAGGTGGGGATAAGACAAAACGTAAAAATTGCCTTATTGACAATTACTTTGGATCAAATGGAGATACATAATATAATTTTATTACAGGGGGAGGTTTTGCACTCTACAAAGTGCCCATTCCACTTTTGCTAATTTTCGTATAATTTTCTGAAAGTGGACTGGCTGAATTTGATTTGGTAATTGTTGAGCAGTGAGTAATTCTGAATAGTTATTGAATAATGATTTTGTGGTTGAGAAGAATTGTCTAACTGCTGCCAATTGGTATGTGTCTTTTTTCATTGAAAGATCGGCAGTTACAATAAAGGGAAGGCTCATCTTGTACGTGGTGCGTGTTAGTATAGCAATGCGTGGAGCTTGAAAAAGGGCTTAAAGTAATTTCTTATGAACCAACTCTAGAAGACCGTGTTCCGTAGTCCATATCGATGATGTCAAGTACAAACACACAAGCAGAACCTCCAGAAGCAATTCCGCTACGCTCACCGATGCAATACGGATAGGGGTGTTTATTTACTGACGTAAATTATATTTTACTGCATATTTCTTCACTCCCCTACGTATCACTGAACATGTTTTAAACAAAATTAAGTTTTTCAATTGTTTTTGAGTGAAAATGAGCAACAAAAAGATCAAATCAGTGAAGAGATTCACAAGAAATTGTTTGAGTGAGTACGATCTGACAATTGAGCAAAAAATCATCACAAAAAATTCCAACCTGATGGCAAAAATCTTTGAATTTGTAATTTAATCTGTTTCTTACTAGTGTTTTCTTTGGTGGAAAAAAAATGGAATCCTGGAAAAATGTCAATGAATAAAATACCATGATTGTTAAATATGATTAAAATTATTAAAAGAGGAGCTGTAGCACCACACAACACAAGTAGTAATACAACGTAATACAAATGTTGTTCTATAAATGGCGCAAAGAGAATGAGGGAACGAGACATATGGTAGTACTGAATTAAGACCATTGTGAATAACAGCTTTTTACATAATTTAAGGAGTAGAAATGAATTACTTGCATAAAGAGGAGAACCTTCTCCATGTAAATAGCCTTAGTGCAGGCCAAATATTGTAAAAATATTTAAATTCATATATGTTTATTTTATTATGCATTTGAAAAAAAAATTATACCAAATATAAGTGATAATTCTTCTTTTAGGGGAGAAGTGAACACCACGACAACCTATTAAATAATGAACAAAAAAGAAGAAAGAACACACGCAACAACCGTTTTTCCTTTTGTAATCACTATACCTTTTTTATCTTTACTCCCATCCATCTTTAATTCTAGTATATTTGAGACAATTGCTCTTCCTCCAATTTAGGAGAAAATTGAGCAATTTTTCGGGAAAGTAATAGGGTTCATTCGGGATGGGGTTTCTCATTACCGGGGAATTGTTTGTAAGCGTGATCCCAGGACACCAATTTTCAATTGTTTTTCAAGCATCAAACGTGTATTAAATGATACACTTATATATCTCTATATATTTATGTTACATTAAATGGGGTGTTTGAAAAAAAAAAAAAAGTATAGGAACGTGTAAGATTATTGTTGTGACAAAGTTCAATCATTCAAAATACTTTAGGTGTGCGTTGCAGATAATTTATTATAGATGATTTCTTATTCTAAAATGAAACCTGAAACATTAATTAATTAAATGGAAAATTTCTGTAGATGTAAGACCTTGGAAAATCTAGTCAAATAAACCCTAATTTGGGAAATATTTTACCCTTCTAAAAATAAAAACTCTACCAGGAAATGTCTTTTCTAAAATACTATCACGAAGAAATGTACAAAAAATGCTAGTCTTACGGCAAAATTGGCCAATTTTTTAACTCTCCTACACCTGTTCCAACCATGTCTGGAAAAACAGTCATTGTAACTGTAAAATGTTCAATTTTAGGATTAATTAGATGTTCTCAGGAAGTTCTATCATTTTGAAAAATATTTTCTAAAAAAATCATTGGACTTATGATTTTTAAGATTGTTTAAAGAATGCATCTGAATAGCAATCGCCCCAAAAGTCTTAATCTCTCACTTAATATTGTTATAAAACTACAAGTGGAGTCTTGAGGGACATTTTGTCGGAAGTCCAAAATCACAAATATTAGTGTCATCCTATACCATAAGTCTGATATTTAAGGCTAACACTTTAAAACAATGAAATTCAGACTGTTGAAATGGATTTCTCAGATCCATTTCATTGTAAAAATTAGAAAACATCAATTATTATAATGAAAAAAATGAAGTCTCCAAGTTTCTTACTAAAAACTAAATATTTGATTTAGAACAATTTGGCTCTCAACCCACAAATTGTTAATCCTCTATAAGAATAATTACGAATTGTCTTGTAACCCGTCCAAATAAAAGGATCAATTCTAATTCTTACACCTACACTTTTGGTTGTCCTGAAAAATTTGATTCAAGTTAGATGAATTTTTTTTACCATACAAGGGCAGTATGCATAAATATAAGCCATTTTATCAATTATATATTTGTTGTGTGCAAAATGCGATTTATAAAAGTTTTAACTTGTACTCCATTTGTCATATTTAAGTTTACATTTTAAGAAAGGCTCACACCTCAGGTTTTAATAAATAAATTTCAAATATGATGTTGTGTTATATTCTAATAATCCTTTGCAAATTGTTTTTATTTATAAATATTGGCTGTATCTTCAAAGACGACAATATGGAAGAAAAAGTAATTATTTTGCTGGAAATCCTCGTGAGTAATAATAATTCAGCCAAGATTGCCAATGACCTCAGGAGCAGCCAGAAGGCTGCGTATGGAATTAAAACGTGATTTGAAATCCAAGAAATAGTTGTCAAAATGGAATGGAAACAAACAGAAAGAACTGACAAAGATTACTTGTGTCAAACACCCCTTTGCTAGAAATCCAGTGGGAAAGATTAATTAATGTAAGTGAGGATACACTTCCAAGGATCCTTAAAGGTGAAAAGGGAGCAAAAGCAATGAAGGAAAAAACATCTCATTACGACAGCCACAAAAGAGAAGAAGTTGTCTAGAGAAAAGCTTCTTTTGAATATGTCCAAGAACATGTGGCCCGCAGCTCCTCCGATCTTAATCCTTTAGAATATTCTATCTAGGAAAAGGTCGAGGGAGCTGCCTGCAACAAGCCAAAACAATTAGTTACAAAAACAAACATGATCTCTCCAGCTTACGTAAAAGTCGAAAAAATTGCATTTAAATATCATCAACGCATTTCCATTCATGCACTTCTTGACACTGTGCATCTCAAAGACCACTGTCTACGCCGTAAGAAAGTCTGAAACTTTGAAATTGAAGAAGGCCTTTGTCAAAAAGCCCAAACTGGACCTAGAGGAGTTAAACAAAAAAAAACAGTACAATTCCCATAAGTCCAAGAGGTCCCATGTGAAAGATCTTGGTGTTTCATACCATACTGTCAAGAGAACTATAAAAAAAAGTGGATGTAAAGAGCCTTGTGATTGTGGAGAAGCCACTTTGGACACCAGCAATGAAGAAACCCCATCTTCTCCGTTACAAGAATCTTTTGATTTAGTCCTTTGAGTACTTTTGACCTCTTTTTTTTACACTTTTGGGTCCCCTATGGGCCTGATGTCAACCCCCATTGTAATAAATAATGCATTTGAAGAGAAAGAAATTGCAACTGGTATAGTGTGCTTATGATTCTTCGTAGAATAAGGGTTCCCTGCCTTTTAAAAACTACAAATGTTACTTAGATTTTTACATATGTTTTATTTATTGATTTGTTAAAGTGGAAAATATATTATTTATATAAATATTTAATATGTCAAACCATATATGGAAAGGTAAATAAAAGAGAAAGAGAGAACAAAAAACCGAAGAAGTGGACAAGATCAAAAATATTTTTAAAAAATAAAACAAGTTTGATATCCACCGATTAATCAAGAGTCCATTATATTTATATATAAATATACTATATTATATATTTTTTCAAGAAAATAAAATGTAAATTTTATATAACTTTTTTGTCATCAATCTTTACTGACAAGGTTTTGATTATTAGTATAAAAGCAAGGCTCATAGTAGAAGGGAAATAAATAAGTTGATTTTTGAAGACAAGTAATACGTGTGTTAGGTACAAGGAAAAACGGAGGATTTGTAATAGAACGTGTAAAAATGAATGTGGGGAAGAAGTCGTATAAATTCCAGAAATTCCCTTCTTACAACACGGGCCCAAATGTGTTTATCATTATTTTAAGAGTCCTCTACTATGTCTTTTGTTTTCGTCATCCGACAAAAAGGATGTTCATTTTACATCCTTTAAAATCTACATACCAACACCTGATGATTCTTTGTGTTTATGTAAATGAGTTATTTTGTTATTTCTCCGCTAGAGGGTAATTAATTTTTCATATTTTTAATAATCAGCATATTTCCAGGGATTTAACAAATAAACAATCATTTTAGTGCATAGTAGAAGCACTGTGCACAATCTATGCATACGTGATAAGGGACAGTTTGAAATACCGAGTGGTTCATTAATTTCTAAACACTAAAACTACAACAAGATATTATTTAATAATTCACAATAGAATTTTAACAAAATTTATACTATAAATAGATATGTGCCTGAGCTCTCTTTATCATTAATGTAGCCGCCTTTAGCGGTAATAATGGCTTCCAGGCGGTGGCGGAAGGCTGGTCATGCTCTACAGATGTATTCGTCTGTCATAGCGTCCTAGTGCTGGCTTACAGTGGCTTTGAAGCCATTGGTGTTTGGATGAGAGGTAATGCAGGCCTTTCCCTTGACATGAACCCAAATGGTATAGTCAGGGGGTTGGCATCATGGCTGTAGAGGGACCAAAAGTGTCAAAAAAGAACTGAAAATACTAATTCAAAAGATTTTTGCAATGGAGAAGATGGGGTTCTTTCTTACTAGGTGGTTCCGTCTTTAGTAGGCTCTTCCCACTCACTTTTTTCGGAGGGAATTTGACAGTCTCACGTGAAACTCCAAGATCTCTTGTATGGGGCATTATGGAATTGTGAGGATTGACCTGGGCTATTTTCTTTAACTCTTACGAGTCCAGTTTGGCCTTTTTGGCGGAGCCATTGTTATTTTCCCACGTTTCAGATTGATGATCCGGAAGACGCCAAGCATCAAGGAGTTTGCGAATGGAAATTGTCAATCACGTTAAAGTGTCATTTCTCGACTTGTACGTAAGCTAAAGGACTCATGTTTGTTTTATTTTGTAACTAATTCCTTATGCTTTAACATATCGAAATATTAACTAATTTCGATCATTGAACCATCTTTAATATGTATAATGATGATTCATGCTGCAATACTTTGAGTTTATCTACTAGAAAATAACAAACACATCTTAATAATTAGAGTAGTTATAGGAAGTATGGCTCTTTTTCAGAGAACCGGCTCTTTTGGCTGGCTTCCAAACGGGGTTTCAGATTTTTGTTTGTTTTATTACAAAAACACATCTTATTTTGGCTTCCAATTTCATTTAACGAAAAATTTTAATAATAAAAAGGCAAGGCCTCCATCATTTATGTGAGCCAGCTCTTGATTGGTGGGGGAGGGGGCAGCTTCCGACGTTCACTTCAAAGAACCGGCTCATAGAGCCATTACGTTCGCGAATGATAAATAGCTAACTTATAGACACACAGACGACCTCAAAATATAGATGTGTGTGTCAGAACTTGACCAGGTACAAACGATCCAAACGATTGATTCCTTCGTATTATCAATTGGGTCCTAATCATTGATTGATTTACTACTTTTCTTCTTTAAACATTTTTTTTCCTTGCAATTTATTCATTTATCGGATGCTTATCATCATTTTTGTTAGCACGGTCTCAATAGAGGTCGGAACCAACTGTTGAAATATCCTCCTTCAATTATGAATCAATCAACACTTAATCATTGTAGGTTGGTGGCCAATAATTGGAGACTTCATTTTTTTAAGTTGGAGTAGCATGAATGAGAATCATAATAACATATTATCGCATCATTATGAATTATGTGTCAGTATGACAAAGTGACCATTTGGCGAAATAGAATTTTGCAAAGTGCCCTTTTGGCAAAATAAAATTCGGCAATGTGGCCTTCTGCAAAAACGTTTTTTTTTTGTTTGTTTTTTAAAGTGCCTGCGCATGCCTCAATATTAGTATTGGGTATTAAAACCGTTATCATTTTTTTTAACGGAATTAATTTGTTTGAAAAGTAAAACTAAAGTTTTGCTACGGAGTTATATCTGCATATGAGATAGAGAAAAGGCACAAAAAATGTAATTGCTACAAATCACTCAAGATCGAAATTGAGTAAAAACATTCAAAAGTCTGATTTCATGAATGAAGTTACTGATTATTCAAAGATATAAAAACTATGTATGTTTATCACTATTTGGTTCTTGTTCTTGAAAAAATTTAATTGTATAAATAGTTGAATAAATAAAAATCCATAATCATTTATTTATATTTGTATACTGTCAATAGTTATTTCATGAGTTTTACTTACAAAACCGACTAAAGTAAAAAAAAAAACACCCCACTAACAAGTTAAAAAAAAATATATAAAATGAGTTTTTCTTTTCTTATGCCTCAATTTTAATAAGATTTTTTTCCTTTTTTAATTTGAGCTCATGTTAAAGTACTTCTGGAACGCTGGAACTTTGACCGGATTGAGGGAAACGTTTTTTAATGGCACAGAAAAAACATTAGGATGTCATTACCAACACTTAAACACATCTTATGATCCATTATAATTTTGAATTTGGTCAACTTTCAAAAATAGCAAACACTCTAGTGTACACCCTCCAAAACAATTTGAAAATTGTCAGGCTAACCACATTTTTTTTTTTTTTTTTACATATTGGTAGACAATATTATTTGTATCTGCCTATGGATCAACATTGATATTAGAATAGTACATGAGGAATATAAAATACTATCGCCAAGTGGCTTTTATAGTCTGTAGCTTGGAGTCGCAACATAAATGTTTCATATTATATTAAATAATATTATCATTCAGTTTTATTTTTGACGCAAGACGGCGCCACTTTCTGTTACTTCGTTTACAAACTAATATACCGCGTGCAGCCGTTGTTTAAGAACGAACTTTGAGTGCATGTGCTGGTAGGACGTGTTTTCTTGTTTTGGTGGATAACCAGAAGTGTTTGGTGTCATTTTAAAAAAATGGGATCGATCAACGAAGTACTTTTTCCTCAATCATGAAAATAGAAGAGTGTCCTTATTGCAATTCTCACCAGACGAGAAAATATTGAGATTGCACAATTCTTAAGTCTGGACACTTTTTTTGTCTGGAGGGTCATGAAAGAACTGGAAGAGTATGGAAATAATTATGAATCAACAGTAAAGCGTGCTGATCATAAGATAAAGTCGGTATCTTTTAATTTTTTTTTGTTGGACACTGCGTTTGGCCACTACAGGCACCAGACCTAAGCCCAATGGACTTATTTATGTGCGGTCCAATTGAGCGACAGACCAACAAATTATATTACAACACAAAATATGAGCTGTTGTACAGGATCTATAGTTCTGGAATCTACCAAAGGAAACTGTCATCAAGACCTACCCTCGTTTCGTAGGTGGAGTTGATGCTGTTATTGGCGCCAAAGGCAATTATATTGAACAATTCAGCTTTCATTTGGTATTGGTTTTATTAAAATTGAAAGGTTAGTTTAGGAGTAAATTCATTTTAAGGATGCTAAATAGAGGTTGTGAGTCAACAACGCTCATGAGTCATCATGCCCCATTAAATCAAAGTAACTGGAAATCTCTAAAAATGCCAGGATTTGTAAAATAAAATATACTTTTTTGACCGATTAGTTAGGAGAAAAGGAACATAATTAGAAAAAAATGTCTTATTCTTTTCATTGTCATAGTTAATTTATTGTCTTCGACAAGGAAATAATAATATACAATAATCCAATTATATATTTTAAAAACACATAAGGTTCAGAAATTTAATAAAAAAATACGTTAGATGTATAGACTTTTGATGAACGGTAAAGATTTAAGTTATTTTTATTCGTACCTTTTTAGTTTCTAAATACTCAGTAATAGTTCCCTTTTTTCGTTATCATGATTGGAAAATGGGGTTCATTCTTATAAAATTTGATTGGTTAGATATCCAAGATGGCCAACGTTAAAAATTCTGACGTATCATGAAAACGCATTTCGTTCATTCCTTGATCAATCCTTTTATAAGTATGTATCTACAAGAACTCTATTGAAGAAAATATTGAAGTAGAAGTATAAATAGATATATTTATGGTTTAATCTTCGACCATTTGAATCAATATACTAGAGTAAATTATATAGAACAAT
Source organism: Lepeophtheirus salmonis (assembly GCF_016086655.4). Lineage (NCBI taxonomy): Eukaryota > Metazoa > Arthropoda > Copepoda > Siphonostomatoida > Caligidae > Lepeophtheirus > Lepeophtheirus salmonis. The sequence continues at coordinate 28,945,042 of NC_052137.2, read as the reverse complement.
ATATTATATGATATCTATCACAAATATTCTACTTATTGATATCAGGTATCCATAGAAAGAAATAATAATTCTAATTTATCGACTGGTGCAAATTCAACCAATAAAGATGTACATGGATTTAAAGAAAGAAAAATTTCTCTTATGTTAAAGATGATAAGTTGTTAAACTTACATCTTTTTTACATTACTCACAAAAAATCAAAGAAGAGGATTAACCCAAGAGGATTATTACTTCCAAATCATCACCACTTTGCCAGACTCTATAAATACATAATATACTCGTGATGTGTTTTTCTTTATCAGTGGAGTCCATCTATTTAAACTACAAGAAAGAAATGCCGAAAGGTTGTCCCTTCAACCTGTTTATCTACATAATATCAATGTAAGAACGTCAACCCTCTTAGTTGTTGTAGACAAAGTTAATGAAATATCCTTATAATCACAAAAAGGAGCACGTCTATATAACTGATACAGTTGGTGTGTCAACATTATAGCAATATTGAACCAACATTATGAAAAACAGGATATTCCTAATATAATGTTTACTTCCTAAATCCAGTCTTAGGACCGGTCTTATTAGTCCTTCGGACAGTCAGTACTAGAACTGACTAAGAATAAAGTTGATTGAAGTCATCAAGGACCGAACATAAAAAGTTTTCGGATGATATGCAGGAATTAACTGGACCGGACCGACACTGAACTGGACGAGATTGTAGTTTTCAGTTCTAAATATGGACCGAAACACACTACTAATTATGGGCTTCATATTATAATTTATGCACTGGTTGAGATTAGTTTCCCTGTTTAAGGCCCCCTTAATGTTTTTGTGTTGCCCACAACTCTTCCTCAATACAAATAGTATTTCTGAATTGTTTTTGAAAAATAACGCTTTTAAGTTTTAATGAGTAAACAGTAAAGATTAAATAAAAAATTCTTCACACCCCCCCCAATAAAAAAAGGAATATCTATATATATAATCCTGTAGGCACCTCTGAACAGGGTTGCCAGATTAGCCTTTTTTGAAGTAGTTTAGCCTTGAAAATTTAGATTTCCCCTAAATTTGAAAAAAACATGTATTTAATGGTTTTGTTTTATGAAACCATTGATCATGGAATTTAATGAAATAGGTATCTGGCCCATTAAAATATTCCAAGTGGCAATGCCGCCCATTATATTAAAAAGTTGAACATCCCTGGCAGAGGTATCTGTAGGGGTGGGTTGAAGCCCCTCTCCCAAATTTTTTAATCAAAAAATTTAATATTTGTAATTTTTTTTCAAAAAAAAATTATTTTTTGAATAGCTCTGAACTTTTAAAAACTTTTTCGAAAAAATTTTATGTTTCGTGAACAACTTTGAACTTTTAGAAAAATTTAATATTTGAATTTTTTTTTTAAATGAATCATTAGAAATGTCATTTTTGATTTTTTTTTTTTTTTTTCCAAAAAGTTTGATTTTCTGTGAATAGCTATGGATTTTTGAGTTTTTTTCTGAATAACTGTGGAGTTTTGTAATTTTCTGTGCAGAAGTGTTGATTTTGATATTTTTTCGGAAAAACGTAATATTTGAAGTTTCATTTTTGGAATTTCCAAAAAACAAGCCCTTCCCAAAATATAATCTTGCAGAAGCCTGAGCTCGAGGGATACATTTTTGAAAGATGGTAAGGTTTAAGTGCCTTTAATTGTGGGTCACATTTTGACATCCAATAGTTCAAAGACATTAATTTTAAAAAAAAAATGTTTGATTGTTATAAAACTTGGTTGTTTAGGATCCCAAAATGGGCGACATCAATAATTTTGACGCATCTTGAAAGTGCTCTACTTTTGTTAATTGGGATCAATAGACATAACTAGGGGTAATGATTTAAATTTTTTTTTTTTTAGCTCTGGTAATAAATATTCCTTTCCTTTCTCACCTTTGGCCTGTATAAATGCAATTTGAAGATCCTATAATGTAGAAACACAAAGCACGTAGTGTATATATATTGTGCATAATGTACAATATGCCGTCCGTCATCACAAAAGGAAGATATAACGAATTTTTCTCAAAATTGAGACTTGAGTAGGCTTGTATTCTTCGACAAATTATCCTCAATTTTCTATCAACAAAGTATTCATATTTTCCTTTTGGGTGTGTCATTAATAAAGTAGCCAAAATTGATCTTCACAATAAAAAAAAATAAGGAATTGACAGGTTTTATTCCAAAGGGGGCATTTCAGGGGGCAATATAAGTCTATTAAATCAAATAAAGCTTTTAAAATATAGTTAAAACTATTAATATCTTAACACTTCCCACAAATTCGAATATAAAGCCAATAATATATTTATATTAATTTCTCCTTTTCTTGAATTTTATGTTCAATAATTGTTTTTATGCTGACGCAGCTCATACAGTGCCCCTTCGAATCTTGTATAAATTTCCTCAACCTTAACTCTATCTGGATTCTCAAAAAATGCAAATAGTGAGATAATGAGATATACAATATTTATTGAACTTTTTAACAACAATTAAATATCCAAATGACCCTCACGGCCTCAATCCTAGGCATGAAGGCCTTGCAGGTTTTCTTCACGTAATACTCCGACATGTCAGCTCCCCTTCTTCTCCACAGCAGCCTTAAGGGATTAACATTTAAATGGGAAGGAGGAAAAGCCTTCCTCTCGATGATACTCTACATCCCATAGTTAATAGGGCTGCAGTCTGTTGAGAACGGAGGTCACATTGACCATGGTTAGAAATTAGGAAAGTTGTTTCCACGGCAATTTTAATTTTTTGGTGGACTTGTGTTCCTCATAAGACACTTGTTGTTTTTCTTCAGATTTTTAATCTTGATAATGAGACACTTGAAGCAAGAACAAATGGGGCAGATCTCATAATAACTCATTCTTGCAATAAGAAGCACTAACCCACAATTTATCTTATACTATATCTCAGTTATCCTTGGTCTGATGAAGAAATTTGTGTTACAAGAATTATTGTTAGTTTTGATTCCTCTACTACTTGAAATTATGTGAAAAAATTTGCAAAAATGTTTTGTATGACATTGAAAACTTTCTAAAGTTTCATTTACGATTCCCTGGGCACTTTGTTAATCAAAAACCTGGAATTACAAATTACAATTCGGGAATTAATGATATATACTATATATTATTAATAATATTAGTAATTTTTCATCTTTACTCTCCCTAATGCACAAAAGAGATGGAATACTGTGATGGAGAATGGAGCTCATTAAGGAAATTACAAATGCATGGTATACAATCATAGCTTTAAGGTAAATTTTCTATTTTTTTTCATAACTTATGAATAAAATGCTAATCAAAGGGCGAAAAAATGACGCGACTCTGGTTTGAATGAGTCTTTTTAAGAGTGAAAGTTTTGGGATGGGATCCTTACAACGTATATATTTAAAACACTTTTGAGTTTGTTCAAAATTAATGAGGAAATGAGAAGAAAAGCTTCGACTTAAATCTATTTCTCCATCCCAAAGCAAATGCAAAATAAGTTATACCATACATACATATGATTATTGACAACAGAGATCATTAACACTAACATAAAGAAGTTTCAGGAATCCCACTGAATAATTAGTCTTCTGAAACTAGAGTAATTCAATTGGAAAATGTAGAAGTCCTAAAATTGTGACGTTCCATTCTTCCTAAATCTTTATACTCATCCAAATCAGACCCAAAAACCATAACATAGAATAATCTTTTCTGCTTGACGTCATCATCAATTCATATTATAATAATTAATACACCCTTAAATTAGTTCTAAATTATGATTAATGTCCAACTATTCTCGTGAAATGTAACTAAACTTATAATTCCATTGGTAAACTGCTTTGCTATAATATTAGTGAAAAATTGGGAGTTTTTTTTTTGCTAAGAACAAAAACGGGGACGTGATTGATTCTAGATTTTATATTAAGGACGATTCAATCCTATAAGTTAACAAAATCGTAAGGACATATCCC